>NC_034180.2:2031120-2053981 GCF_002021735.2 Oncorhynchus kisutch | reverse complement strand
GGGAAGAAGAGTGACACAAGATTGTCGGAGTGGTGCATTAAAATTTATCTGCAAGTCAGCGGCTGCCATGATAGCTGGAATAAACTTATCTTTGAAAGGCTCTTTCTCTCTCTTTCTCATCACTTCACTTGTCCTCAGCCATTGTCTGCGTCCCTCAGAACCAAGACAACCAAGACAACTACCCTCTCTGTCCTCATCAATTCTTCACCGCTATTTTGATGTTTATTTCCATAATTTGCATAACCTTTCTCTCATCTGTTCTTTTTTTCACCCCTCTTTAGTTCGCACGGAGCTGCCGTTCCTCTTTCCTTAACTTTAAAACGCTACTTTAAAATGAATGCAAGGAAATATTTAAATATCTAAAGTTGGCATGATGTTGTTGTATATTATTCCCTTTGAAAAGTGATTTTGTTCTCACTTTAAGGGCACTCAGACAGATCAGAACAGGCTAACACACACAATCATCTCTGTCTTCTCAGGCCTCGCCATCGCTCCTAGCTGTCAGTCTGTCTGTGTGTCTGTGTGTCTGTGTGTCTGTGTGTCTGTCTGTCTGTCTACACATGCGCAACACCAACTTTCTGGGAATGAGAGGAATGACGTTCCCTTCTCTGTGTTTCTCTAACATGTTTCTCTAACATGTTTCTCTAACATGCTTCTCTAACATGTTTCTCTAACATGTTTCTCTAACATGCTTCTCTAACATGCTTCTCTAACATGCGTCTCTAACATGCTTCTCTAACATGTTTCTCTAACATGTTTCTCTAACATGTTTCTCTAACATGCTTCTCTAACATGCTTCTCTAACATGCTTCTCTAACATGTTTCCATGTCACTGTGGCGCCACCGTTATATCTTGTATTCAGGGGGTTCAGTCCTGCTCTCATCCACACTACTCACTAATCAAGAGAATCTGTTGAAAGGAACGTTGTACTACACCAATACAAATGAAACTGTTATTGAAAGGGGATGTTTCCCCGTGTGGAAACAAGCTGAACAGGTAAAGCCACGGGGACAACTAAAAGCCACGGGGACAACTAAAAGCCACAGGGACAACTAAAAGCCACGGGGACAACTAAAAGCCACGGGGACAACTAAAAGCCACGGGGACAACTAAAAGCCACGGGGACAACTAAAAGCCACGGGGACAACTAAAAGCCACGGGGACAACTAAAAGCCACGGGGACAACTAAAAGCCACGGGGACAACTAAAAGCCACGGGGACAACTAAAAGCTTTTATTTAGATCGGTGATGAAGCCCTCATATAAGAAAGAATATAGGTTCTGACTCAGAAAGCACGTGTGTGCCTTGAACTGTAGGTTTCTCAAACTATCTGATCACTGAGAGTCTAAAAGGTACCGATGCCCCTCAGTAAAAACACGCTGAATAAACTATTTCTAAGCCTGTACGTGTCTTTCTCCAGTTCTGAAGTGTTGGCAACACGGACGGGTTTTTCTCTTAGTTGTTTCATTCCTTTTTTCTCTACTTCAAAACTCACACGTCTCTCCCATTGTCCGTTTGACAGAGGAGAAGAGAGACGGAGAGAATCCAGAAGAGAGAGAGAGAGAAAGAGTCCAGGCAAAGGCCGCACGGAAAACATGAAAAATGTATCCCGTTCCATTTCAATTCGAGGTACGCATCCCTCTCCATAAGCAGGGGCTGTCTCTTTAAATCAGAGGAACTGTCACTTCCCCAGCTGTCTGTTTACAAGATAGGAGGCTGAAAATTAGACCTGGTCCCCGGGGACAACATTGTATAAATCTAAATAATAAATAAATATTAGATAAATAATTTCTGTAGTTTTAATAATGTAAGAAGTGAAAGAATTCCCTCACACGGTAGAAGGAAACGGGAGGTTGAAAGGGAAAAGGATAATGCCGTAAGTACAATGTGTGTGGAGAGGTAGACTGGAGAGTGATGTGTCCGGAAGAGAGAGGACATTCAGGTTCAGTAGGCTTTGTTACCCCGTTAACACCCCATAGATGCGTGCCATACTGGGAACAGTTGGGGCTGTACGGTGGGGGGAGATGGAAGAAGATATCATGGACAGATAATGCCCAGGTCTGGAGGGACAGCCAGGTGGAGGATCAGCTCAAACTTTAACCCAGCTGTGGGAGGGTCTACCTGGGGGGAACAGGTTAGTTTGCATTGGGGTGGTCTGGATGTTGGACCCAGTTAGGGCCTCTGCTAACTGGCTGATCATGAGCACCATGTGGAGAGACAGATATGATTATGAATGGGGGATTATAAAACGCTCACGCCATGTGCCAAAGCTAGATGTAATTAGCCTTAATTGGCTAATTGGGCTAGATTGGAGGATGGCACAAGATAAACGGCTCTGCTCTCCTCAATGTAGAAATGACTGTAGCTTCAAGTCTATTCTACAGCTATCATGCAGAGTCTATCTCGCAGTGCTTCTAAGAGTACATGTGGACCAGTGGAGGCTGCTGAGGGGAGGACGGCTCATAATAATGTCTGGAATGGAGGAGAATGGAATGGTATCAAACGTATGAAAACCATGTTTTTGATACCATTCCATTTACTCCATTCCATCCATTATTATGAGCCGCCCTCCCCTCAGCAGCCTCCACTGGTCCACATGATGTACAGTTAAGGTAGTCCCTCGACTGAATGTGGCAAAACGTACTGAATGTGGCAAAGCGTACTGCGCTCTTTCTCACACCAACCCATATGACTGTATACAGTAGCTGGTGTGATTCTCTCTGTGGCCAATAACCCAGCTATGAAACACCTTGTTAACTCTTGCAGTTAACACTCATATGGGATCATTTACACCTGGGAGATGAAATATCAGGTCTCAGGCCTTCCTACTCCTTCCTTCCTTTCTCGCTCTCTGTCTCCCTCCCTCCCTCCCTTTCTTTCTTTCTTTCTTTCTTTCTTTCTTTCTTTCTTTCTTTCTTTCTTTCTTTCTTTCTTTCTTTCTTTCTTTCTTTCTTTCTTTCTTTCTTTCTTTCTTTCTTTCTTTCTTTCTTTCTTTCTTCTCTCCCAGTCCACTCCAGTGTGAGACATCTCACTGAGTGAACCAAAAGAACAGGGGCTAGTTTCCCCACTCTACTGACTCCCAGGGAGAGCTGCAGACAGAGAGAGCTAACTCCTTCCTGCTAATAACACCATCTAGAATTCACATTGTCCAAATAGGTTCATGTGTTCTTGCCCAGAGGGCCCCATATACCTTAGCAGAGAAACTCTCTTTAGTTCAGGTTCCATTAACCAAAAACACCAACACCTATTAGCCGCTTCGGTGTATATGAGAATTTGAAATGTGTGTGTGTGTGTGTGTGTGTGTGTGTGTGTGTGTGTGTGTGTGGTGTGTGTGTGTGTGTGTGTGTGTGTGTGTGTGTGTGTGTGTGTGTGTGTGTGTGTGTGTGTGTGTGTGTGTGTGTGTGTGTGTGTGTGTGTGTGTGTGTGTGTATGTGTGTATGTGTGTGTGTTGCTACCTGGAGGGATCCTGTCCCTGGTTTTAAATATTCTGAGAGAACAATGTCTTGGCCCCTGACAGGTTGTTAAAGACAGTGCTGTGTTGAGGTCACTCCCTATGTGGTATGCATTAGCACTCTGTTCCAACCCTAAAGACACACACACACACACTCACATGCAGTAGAGTTTGGGCATTGTCATAGTGTAACTCAAAATGGCAAGTGGTGTGTGAGAGAGCATCACACACCGTGTTAAACACCCTGTGGAAGTGAACAGAGGCCCGTTCTTGAAACCTTTCCAAAGCCAAATCCTCTATTTGTGAAACCAATATTTGTTTAGACTGCAGATTCCTAGAGTGTCTGTGTTTTTCAGTGCACAGTATATATTGTTTATTAATAAAGAAAGCACACATGAGATTGCAAGTACACTTGTCCCTACACTGCAAGCAGAGCAGAACATAGAAATGGAACAGTCGTTGCTCACACTTCCTTACATTCAGTGTATAAAGTTTCTCCTTCTCTTCATTTAGAAAGACTGAGGTGGATAGAGAGAGAGAATATTCCCTGTTGGAGAAATGCCAGAGATCCTCTTAGTCCTGTTCTAGTTTTAGGAGTGGGTGTATTGTTTACTGCAGTTCTCTATCCTCCTTTCTCTCTCGTTCTCTCTATCTCATCCTTTCCACCTCTTTCTTTCTCCTTCTCTCTGTCTCATCCTTTCCACCTCTTTCTTTCTCCTTCTCTCTTTCTCATCCTTTCCACCTCTTTCTTTCTCCTTCTTTCTTTCTCATCCTTTCCCCCTCTTTCTTTCTCCTTCTCTCTTTCTCATCCTTTCCCCCACTTTCTTTCTCTTTCTCTCTTTCTCATCCTTTCCCCCTCTCTCTTTCTCTCTTTCTCATCCTTTCCCCCTCTTTCTTTCTCCTTCTCTCTTTCTCATCCTTTCCCCCTCTTTCTTTCTCCTTCTCTCTTTCTCATCCTTTCCCCCTCTTTCTTTCTCCTTCTCTCTTTCTCATCCTTTCCCCCTCTTTCTTTCTCCTTCTCTCTTTCTCATCCTTTCCCCCTCTCTCTTTCTCTCTTTCTCATCCTTTCCCCCTCTTTCTTTCTCCTTCTCTCTTTCTCATCCTTTCCCCCTCTTTCTTTCTCCTTCTCTCTTTCTCATCCTTTCCCCCTCTTTCTTTCTCCTTCTCTCTTTCTCATCCTTTCCCCTCTTTCTTTCTCGTTCTCTCTTTCTCATCCTTTCCCCTCTTTCTTTCTCTTTCTCTCTTTCTCATCCTTTCCCCCTCTTTCTTTCTCTTTCTCTCTTTCTCATCCTTTCCCCCTCTTTCTTTCTCTTTCTCTCTTTCTCATCCTTTCCCCCCTCTTTCTTTCTCTTTCTCTCTTTCTCATCCTTTCCCCCTCTTTCTTTCTCCTTCTCTCTTTCTCATCCTTTCCCCCTCTTTCTTTCTCCTTCTCTCTTTCTCATCCTTTCCCCTCTTTCTTTCTCTTTCTCTCTTTCTCATCCTTTCCCCCTCTTTCTTTCTCTTTCTCATCCTTTCCCCCGCTTTCTTTCTCCTTCTATCTTTCTCATCCTTTCCCCATCTTTCTTTCTCCTTCTCTCTTTATCATCCTTCCCCCTCTTTCTTTCTCTTTCTCTCTCTTTCTCATCCTTTCCCCTCTTTCTTTCTCATTCTCTCTTTCTTATCCTTTCCCCCTCTTTCTTTCTTTCTTTCTTTCTTTCTTTCTTTCTTTCTTTCTTTCTTTCTTTCTTTCTTTCTTTCTTTCTTTCTTTCTTTCTTTCTTTCTTTCTTTCTTTCTTTCTTTCTTTCTTTATTTCTTTCTTTCTTTCTCCTCCTCTCTTTCTCATCCTTTCCCCCTCTTTCTTTCTCCTTCTCTCTTTCTCATCCTTTCCCCTCTTTCTTTCTCTTTCTCTCTTTCTCATCCTTTCCCCCTCTTTCTTTCTCTTTCTCATCCTTTCCCCCTCTTTCTCTCTCCTTCTCTCTTTCTCATCCTTTCCCCCTCTTTCTTTCTCCTACTCTCTTTCTCATCCTTTCCCCCTCTTTCTTTCTCCTTCTCTCTTTCTCATCCTTTTCCCCTCTTTCTTTCTCCTTCTCTCTTTATCATCCTTTCCCCCTCTTTCTTTCTCCTTCTCTCTTTATCATCCTTTCCCCCTCTTTCTTTCTCTTTCTCATCCTTTCCCCCTCTTTCTTTCTCTTTCTTATCCTTTCCCCCTCTTTCTTTCTCCTTCTCTCTTTCTCATCCTTTCCCCATCTTTCTTTCTCATTCTCTCTTTCTTATCCTTTCCCCCTCTTTCTTTCTCTTTCTCTCATTCTCATCCTTTCCCCCTCTTTCTTTCTTTCTTTCTTTCTCCTCCTCTCTTTCTCCTCCTTTCCCCCTCTTTCTTTCTCCTTCTCTCTTTCTCATCCTTTCCCCATCTTTCTTTCTCCTTCTCTCTTTCTTATCCTTTCCCCCTCTTTCTTTCTCTTTCTCTCATTCTCATCCTTTCCCCCTCTTTCTTT
Organism: Oncorhynchus kisutch; assembly: GCF_002021735.2. Classification (NCBI taxonomy): domain Eukaryota; kingdom Metazoa; phylum Chordata; class Actinopteri; order Salmoniformes; family Salmonidae; genus Oncorhynchus; species Oncorhynchus kisutch. Next base: position 2,048,054 of record NC_034180.2, on the reverse strand, counting down.
CTTTCTTTCTTTCTCCTCCTCTCTTTCTCCTCCTTTCCCCATCTTTCTTTCTCCTTCTCTCTTTCTTATCCTTTCCACCTCTTTCTTTCTCTTTCTCTCTTTCTCATCCTTTCCCCCTCTTTCTTTCTCTTTCTCTACTTCTCATCCTTTCCCCCTCTTTCTTTCTCCTTCTCTCTTTCTCATCCTTTCCCCCTCTTTCTTTCTCCTTCTCTCTTTCTCATCCTTTCCCCCTCTTTCTTTCTCTTTCTCTCCTTCTCATCCTTTCCCCCTCTTTATTTCTCCTTCTCTCTTTCCCATCCTTTTCCCCACTTTCCTTCTCTTGATTCATCCCCTACTTTCCCTCTTATTTTCTCTCTCTCTTTCTCTCTTTCTCTCGATTTCCTGTTGACACGTGCCTCTGGGTTCTTCCGGATGCATTCGGCAGCACTTGAAATCGTTCACTCACTTCTACTGAATCTAAAAGGTTGAAGAATGGCCTTTAGTAAGGCGTGTGATGCACGGGCGGTGCATTTGAGCGAGATTGATCTTGATGTACAGCTTGCTTGATGTATAGTCTGTGTAGTGTTGCGGTGTTGAGAAAAGCCGAGGGTGTGTTGTACGCTGTAATATGCAGCTGCTGTGTCTTATGAAGCCAGAGGCCGTTTCTGTATCGCCCTCTGAGTGCACCTCTGAGAGAGGAGCCTACCTAAGGGCTTAGCTCACTGCAAAACTAGTCATTGTAGTTGACTTGTATGCATTGAATCACTCAAGTGAAATGATGCATGGGTTACCAATGCATTATGATATCATTTAAAGATAGTTGGTATTTAGATGTAAATTACCACGTTTACATGTGAACATGTCTTCTGGATAGTAGCTCATATCCCGCTTAAGGTTTTATTTGCCAGCTGCATACCACCCTGCATACCACTGCTGGCTTGCTTCTGAAGCTAAGCATGGTTGGTCCTGGTCACTTCCTGGATGGGAGACCAGATGCTGCTGGTAGTGGTGTTGGAGGGCCAGTAGGAGGCACTCTTTCCTCAGGTCTAAAAAACATATCCCAATGCCCCAGGGCAGTGATTGGGGACACTGCCCTGTTTAGGGGGCTGTCTTTCGGATGGGACATTAAACAGGTGTCCTGACTCTCTGAGGTCATTAAAGATCCCATGGCACTTATCGTAAGAGTAGGGGTGTTAACCCTGGTGTCCTGGCTAAATTCCCAATCTGGCCCTCAAACCATCACGGTCACCTAATAATCCCCAGTTTACAATTGGCTCATTCATCCCCTGTAACTATTCCCCAGGTCGTTGCTGCAAATGAGAACGTGTTCTCAGTCAACTTACCTGGTAAAATAACAGATGGATATCTCGGGATAAGATGTGATACTGCGCTCCATGAATAAACAGAATATTCCTCATTTAAGTTATTGTGGGTTAAGTGGAATCGTATCTGAACTATGGAGACTGACTGTGGACCAATAATCTCTCACATGGGGTAGTATAGTGTTAACTATTAACTGCAGAATTATGCATTTCTAGCAGTAAAACAAAACAACAAGTGTGCATTTACTCTCGAGAACAGGAGTGGAGAAATATGATTTCTTTCTTTCAGCATCTTGAGAAAATGCGAATGCCCTTGTAATGTGTTATCTTTGACCCTGTTATGCAAGCAGAGAGTATTTCTACCACATAGAGATGCACCCAAGACGAACTGAAGTCTTATCAGAAACGTGTTTGATTGTTTTCACAGCTTTTCATTTCCTTCAAATCGGTCAAACTGATGACATTTGGACATTTTGCACAGGACCAATCTTTCCACTGTTTTTGAGTTGTTGCGTTTTCTCCCCGAAACAGACAACTTTACTGGTGTTAAATAGTAGATTACTAATGCATTCGTTCTATTAATGTAACACATTATTCTGGTTAGCACAGAAGAGAAGCTGCATGTATCTAACTAGTTGACAAACAAATGGCCTACCAAATGTGGGAAATTATAACATGGCCTAACCGAGTAAATTATAAGCAGAAATGTAGGGGTGACAGTAGCCAGAAGGCTATAGGGTCCTCCAGTGCAGAGTATTAGCAAAACAAATTATTATGGAATTATTATGGTGGATCGATCTGCGCAGGTAGGCTACTTTTTCAAGTGTTTTGTTTGACAATCAGATGGAAACATCATCACCACACAACACCCATGGCATGTGAAACTGAGCCTGCGCAGGTCGTGAAAAACAGTCAACGGGATAAGATGTTTACATGCCACAGGATCCCGTCTAAGATCAGCATATTGCAAGCATCTTATCCAGGTTTCTCATAACCTAGATTCCCATTTTTTCGGGTAATTGTAACGGGATATTATTCAGACTGTCTTTACCATATCTACTACAAAGTTGTTTTCTGAATACGTTGTTTTGATTTCCCTTATTATGAAGGAATTTACCAGTTTACATTTTAAATCATTTCAAATATATTTATAATTATAAACTGGGTGGTTCGAGCCCTGAGCGCTGATTGGCTGAAAGCCGTGGTATACCAGACCATATACCACGGGTATAACAAAACATTTATTTTCACTGTTCTAATTACATTGGCAGCCAGTTTATAATCGCAATAAGGCACCTTGAGTGTTTGTGGTATATGGCCAATATAGCACAGTTAGGGCTGTATCCAGATGTGGTATATGGCCAATATAGCACAGTTAAGGGCTGTATCCAGATGTGGTATATGGCCAATATAGCACAGTTAAGGGCTGTATCCAGATGTGGTATATGGCCAATATAGCACAGTTAGGGCTGTATCCAGATGTGGTATATGGCCAATATAGCACAGTTAGGGCTGTATCCAGATGTGGTATATGGCCAATATAGCACAGTTAAGGGCTGTATCCAGATGTGGTATATGGCCAATATAGCACAGTTAAGGGCTGTATCCAGGTACTCCGCGTAGCGTTGTGCTTAAGAACAGCCGTTAGCCGTGGTATATTGCAGTGGTGTAAAGTACTTAATTAAAAATACTTTTAACTATTACTTAAGTCATTTTTGGGGGTATCTGTACTTTACTATTTATATTTTTGACAACTTTTACTTTTACTCCACCACATTCCTAAAGACAATAATGCACTTTTTACTCCTTACATTTTCCCTGACACCCAAAAGTACTTGTTACATTTTGAATGCTAAGCAGGACAGGAAAATTGTCTAATTCATGCACTTATCAAGAGAACATCCCTGGTCATCCCTACTGCCTCTGATCTGACAGACTCACTATACACACATGCTTCATTTGTAAATGATGTCTGAGTGTTGAACTGTGCCCCTGGCTATCCGTAAATTTAAAAAACAAGAAAATCGTGTTGTCTGGTTTGCTTAATATAAGATTTTAAATGATTTATACTTTTACTTTTGATACTTAAGTATATTTAAAACCAAATACTTTTAGACTTTTACTCAAGTAGTATTTTACTGGGTGACTTTTACTCAAGTAGTATTTTACTGGGTGACTTTTACTCAAGTAGTATTTTACTGGGTGACTTTTACTCAAGTAGTATTTTACTGGGTGACTTTCACTTTTGCATCTTTACTTTTACTCAAGTATGACAACTGGGTCCTTTTTCACACTGGTATATTTGCCAAATACCACAACCCCCTCATGCCTTATTGTTAAATATAGCCCATTGGTTTGATAGGCCATTGAAAATGATTACAAAGAAATTAGATGGGAAGATTTTGCTGATACAACGTCCTCATAGCACCAGATCCAATTGATTAAGCTTTGGGTTTGTAGACCTCACTCTCCCTGCACCAGTAGCAGGTGTTAGAGCGCGTTAGATGCTGAATGTACTGTGTATGCCTGACCCCTAGTGGATACGTAGAGAACTGCTACAAGCGGCACATGCCACCAATAATCCCATCCTCTTTGGGAAGTTCGGCATAACTCAGAACAGCAGGAAAAATGTATACAGTATCAATGCCAATTCTAAATATCTGTTTATATTATTATGTTAGTTGTAGGTCTAGGCATTCATTTAATTCATTTAAAGTATCCGATTTGACAACAAAAAAAGACCCCTGAAGCTTTTAATACCAGACAACCAACTACATGTATTTAATTCTAAATACATCAAACTACAATCTCCAATTATTTATGATATTTTCCACTTCAGTCAATAAAAAATCCACAGACACATGATTGAAATAACTTAGAGGCAGTTATTGCAGTTCAGAGGATTCTGTCTTTGAAAACAATATTTATTCTGCTCAATATGTATTAGGTGTATTGTGTCTGAATAGTCCTAAGAGATGCAAGGCATATATTTGATGAATTCTGTCGGAGGCGGCTGGACCAGTTAAGGAAGAGACAGGGAAACTAATGAAATGGATTAAAGATGTATAGGGCCTCCTAGAGTATGTCAAATGAATACTACTGAACCACTTTGCCTCCCAGCCACCTGATCTGCTACAGGCAGCCCTGAACCACTGGAAAGCGCTCTGGAGAGAACTTGTTGTTGAGTGTGTGTGTAGTGTGTTTCTGTGTAGTTGCATGTGGACAGACTTTTTCATACGTGTATGTACTGCATGTGTGTGTTCAAAGGCATATTTAGGCATTGTTTTACATGTGTATGTCTCTTATATGCACTGTTGTTAGAACACTCCACCAGAGCAGTTTCACCCCCAACTCCTACAACCCACCCAGGTGGGCCCTCCGCTGTGTTGTCCTTAGGAGGCCCTGCCCAGGCCCATGCCTGGGGCTGTCGTGTGGGGTGTCCCCAGCTCCAGGCCACTCTGGTGGGACTTTCCAACCCCAGCACAGGTCTCTCCTGGGGCTTCAACCACCACACTCACCCCATCCTGGGCCTGAGGATGGATGGGTAGGGTATGTAGGAGTTGGGATTAAGGGGGGGGGGGGATATTCCTCCCCCTCCTCCCCCTGTGATCTGTCTCAGTTTCAGAGTGGCCAGCCATGTTTAGACAGAGAGAGAGAGGCCTCCCAGGCAGCATGGACTCACAGTGTGTTTACTCTACTGAGCCCTGGACAGGAGCCAAACAGCCAGGACTGGTAGACGAGAGGAGGGCAAGAGGAGGAGAGCAGGAGGATGAGGGCAGGAGGAGGGTAGGAGGAGGAGGGCAGAGGGGAAGGTTAACACTGTTTTTTTTATGTCTGGGTGGAACTTACTGGAAGTGTACAGTGTGTACATTACAGTCGACCAAACTCACAGGCTTTTCTGACAGGGATTGTCAACGTTCTAACTGCAGATATACTCAGAAACGTGATAATAATGTCTATGTGTATGTGACGATAATGTGATGATAACGGATTTGTGTATGTGACGATAATGTGATGATAACGGATTTGTGTATGTGACGATAATGTGATGATAACGGATTTGTGTATGTGACGATAATGTGATGATAACGGATGTGTGTATGTGACGATAATGCGACGATAATGGGAATGCATATGTCAGAATAATGTGATGATAATGGGAATGTGTACGTCACAATAATGTGATGATAATGGGAATGCGTATGTCACAATAATGTGATGATAATGGGAATGTGTATGTCACAATAATGTGATGATAATGGGTATGGGTATGCCGTGATAATGTGACGATAATGTGACAATTAATGGGTATGCATATGTCATGATAATGTGATGATAATGTATATGTGTATGCGGTGATAATGGGATGATAATACAATGATAATGGTTAAATATGACTATGATGATAATGATCTCAATGCATATTAAGGATGACACTGAGAGACAACATTTCTTTCTCATGCACTGACCTGTCCACACAGCATAAACCTCAGAATAAAGCATCAATGCTGGTGTGTTGCTTGGTGGAGAGACCAGTACCACACAGCACCACTAGAGGGCATGTAAGTGACTGAATATGACACAACCCCAGGACTCTAAGGAGGCTGGGCAGGCCCTGCCAACTCGCCTGGCCTTGGCCATGCACCCAGGGAGGCATAATTTATTTTAGGAGCCTAAAACTATATGGCAGCTGTGAGAGAATGGGAGGAAGGGGGGAGGAGGGGGGAGAAATGGAGAGGAATGGAAGGTTATGCTAACTCCAGTGACACAAAAAGCATTGTCCTGATTTAACGGCTGTGAGATTTTGGTTCCGCCTCCCCCCGGTCCAAGAAGCCAGCCACGCTTAATTAGGACACAAATACACACACTTTCTCTCTCACACCTCTACCCCTCCTCCTACTCCTCCTCACCCTGCCACCTCCTCGCCACCTAAAATATGATTCCCTCTGACTCAGTCATCATGGGGGTTGAGTTTTGAAAATGGGGTGTTTTTTTTCACAACATATGCCATCACCCTCCCAGAGGGGCAGGGGGCTGTACAATTATCACCAGGGGTTTTAATGTGAAGTTTGTAAACCATTTGATGAGTCACCATGTGTACTAACAATAGGCTGGTCGCTTGTGATTAATAACCACAGTATGCAGGTAGATGTTGTGATTTATTACAATATAGGAAGGTGTGATTCATAACCATACATGGATAAGTTGGGATTCATACTGTTTCTATACTTGGACAAGTTGTGATTCATTACAGGAACTTGTGATTCATACTGTTTCTATACTTGGACAAGTTGTGATTCATTATCAGTGGTGTAAAGTGCTTAAGTAAAAATTCTTTAAAGTACTAATTAAGTAGTTTTTGAGGTATTTGTACTTTACTTTACTATTTATATTTTTGCCAACTTTTCCTTTTACTCCACTACATTCCCAGAGAAAATGAGGTACTTTTTACTCCATACATTTTCCCTGACACCCAAAAGTACCCGTTACATTTTGACAAGAAAATTGTCCAATTCACACACTTATCAAGAGAACATCCCTAGTGATCCCTACTTCCTCTGATCTGGCGGACTCACTAAACACAAATGCTTCGTTTGTAAATGATGTCTGAGTGCTGGAGTGTGCCCCTGGCTATCCGTCAATAAATATAAAAATTAAATTGTGCCGTCTGGTTTGCTTAATATAAGGAATTTGAAATGCTTTATACTTTTACTTTTGATTCTTAAGTACATTTTAGCAATTCCATTTACTTTTGATACGTAAGTATATTTAAAACTACTTTACTCAAGTAGTATTTTACTGGGTGACTTTCACTTTTACTTGAGTCATTTTCTATTAAGGTATCTTTACTTTTACTCAAGTATGACAACTGAGTACTTTCCACCACTGTTCATTATAACATGTGATTCATAGCTATACACGGACAAGCTATAGACTAGAGGAGGAACCAGAAGAACCAAGTGGAATGTTCTGATGTCAACATTAGCATATCATTTAGAATATGCCCAATACATGACTTCGTTTTAAATCGTATGCAGATGTGGATAGTGTGGAAGAGTTGTCTGTTGTTGTAGGTATCTACAGGTGAGGTTGTTCAGGTATGTAATGACAACGCTCTCTCAGTATTAAACCCATTGTCAATGTATTGAGGAAATATGTTTGTCGATTTTTATGAATGATCTACTTCGATAGAAATACACTGTTTTTTCTGTTAGACTAAAGTCAGCGGTATGATTTATTAAATACAATGTTTTGATGTCTGGCTGTGTTTTGAAAATGAATCTATAAACCAAGATGTTATGATTGAAATGTCTCTGTTAAATGATTTAGAATATTGATTGCGTTGCGTTAATAACCATGTGAACAGAACTCGTTCTCATGCAAATCCCAAGGCCTAGACAGACAACATTAATATATATATATATCAGATGGAAGTTGCCTTTCCTTTTTGTGTCGTGCTCAAATGAGCATGTCTCCCATTTGTTCTAGTTTCTAGTTCTCACAAAAAGATATCGCTCATTCTCTATGTTTAACTACTGTGAAATATGCAGTGTGAAATATTAAAATGTATATTTGACCATTTCTTTGTTCAAAAATGAGTCTTTACACATAACCCGTGTACCAGCCAGCGCAAATATATGCAAAAGTGTTATCTTTAAGGAATTTACAGTACATTGAAATATATACAAATTCCTAACTCTATTATCTATCTGAAATGCATATTTTTGTTAATTATTCATTGTGAGGCATTGCAGCACCCAGGTCTTGTAAATGATTAATTCCCCTGCTTCCAACAGTGTATCTTGGAAGTAAGGCGTCCAGTTTTGGGCTGTGGGAATTGCTGCGGGCCGAGCTGACAGGATTCTCAGTCTCCAGGCACCTCTTTCTTTACAGCAGAGGAAAGGAACAGATCCAGGTCAATTAAAATGGAACAAGAGGGTCCGTGTAGCCCAGCAGGCACGCCAGTGACGCCAATAGTAACTGGTGGTAGTATCAACATTCACCACAAGATGGCAGAAGGGCCTTAGTTTTGAACAGAGTGGCCAGTCAACAACACAGCAATCAAGAGGTGAAGGACTTTGAATTAGCCAAGTAATGGGACGTGTAGATGTACAGAACCTCACATGACAGCTTTAACTTGTCGAACTTGCAAGCTAGCAATAGTGAGGCCTCTTACATGAACGTATTCAGCCTCGCAGTAGTCACTTCAATTAAGGTGAGACGTTAAGGTGACTTCAGCATAGATTTGACAGCAGAGATATAATAGCTTGTAATGTATGATACCTAAACGTCTCAGGCCCTTCACTTCTAGAGTGGCAGACAGTTTATAAAAGTCTATCAAGCGTCCTGGGCTGGGGGTGTTACCTGTGTGTGTATCCTGTAAAACTGGTGTCTCCCATCCCTATTGGTCCGTCCCTGGCAGGTCCTTGTCCTCCAGTCTGACTTGTCTGCATCCCAAATGGCACCCTATACCATTTATAGTGCACTACTTCTGACCAGGGCTTTTGACCAGGGCCCAAGGGGTTTGGTCAAAATTTGTGCACTATGTAGGGACTAGGGTACCATTTGGAACTGGGCCTAGGTGATAGAAGGACCCAGCAACCCCTTCTCCACTCCTCTGACGCTCGTTAAAGCTCTCAAAGTGACACACCAGTAAAAACAACATAAGTGCCCCAACCTGGGTGGGAGTCACATTGAATTTAACAACCTCTTGTTTTGGTTTATTGGAATCATATCTTTATCTGATAGGTGCCTCTGCCTCCCTGCCTGGTGCACACACACACACACACACACACACACACACACACACACACACACACACACACACACACACACACACACACACACACACACATCCTGCCTTGCTGTCCCTGTAATAGGCAGTGACACAGGGAGAGAGTGGAGGGATGAGGGACCCAGCGTCGGCCCAGGTCTGAGAGCCTTTAATTGTGTTTATGACAGTGCCCTGGCACTGGCACGAGTCCAGAGAGCAAAACGCGCGCGTGTGTGTGTGTGTGTGTGTGTGTGTGTGTGTGTGTGTGTGTGTGTATGTGTGTGTTTGTGGCATGCTTGACCTCCCTGATGGCCGGAGATGGGCTGAAGTCATAACTCTTCTGTCTGGGTTTACCCTTGAGCAATATCACAGCTTCTCTCTGAGCTGCGCAGAGTGCACTGAGTCAGGCCGATGAGCTTCTCTCAGTGTCACACACTGGCACACACACGCAAACACACACACACACACATACTCTAACCTGCCCGTCCGCCCACCCAGACATACACTCTCCCTCTCTCTCTCTCTCTCTCTCTCTCTCTCACTCTCTCTCTCTCTCTCTCTCTCTCTCTCTCTCTCACACACACACACACACACACACTCACAGGCTCTCTAAGGCATTGCATCATAACGTCTCCAAACAATCCCATTTGTAAGTAACTCGATGGGGCATTATACTGTTTATCAAACAGAAATGTCATATACAAAGTCATTTATCATATATTCAAATGAGGAGGAGGGTGTTAACCTAAATTGCTCATGGCCTTGAAATGAAACCTTCCTTGTTCTGTACAGTTCCATTAAACTACCACTATTCAACATGAAAGCAGTCAGATCGCTGAAGGGGAGTCGTTTCACAATGATCTAAGACTATGCTGGGTTCCAAAATTAGACCCTGAAAATAACCCTTTGATAGAGAAAGTAAAAGAAAGAATGCTCAGATACTGAGAGTGAGTGTTAACCTTCCATCTTGCCTCTCCCTCCAGCAGAGGTCAAGGGTCATCCAATGATTCCTGATCGCACAGCCAATGTCCCCTGAACTCCTCTTCCTCGACGGCTCACCCAGTGACACCACACAGCCGACACACTCACACACACTACACTACACACACCACACACTACACACACAACACACACTACAGCCGTTTACTTCGAGTAGGGAAAGAACAACAAAAGATTCTTGCGTCCATCAAACAATTCCATTACCATGTTGGGCGCTTGCCAGCGACACTCTGCATTACCTTCGGCGGCGGACAAATTGGCACGCGGAAGCGTGTTGTAATGGAGGCTAATTGCCTGAGAGCAGGGTTAGTTTGTGTTTCATGATAATTGCAAATCTCCAAATGCAACCGGGAGAGACTGGTGGTGGACAGAACAGGATGTATTGTACTGTTGTATCCCGAAATGGAAAGAGGAGAAAGGAGAGGAAGACATAACCTGCATACTGTTTGACAAGGCTACCGTGGCACTGTTACTCAGATGTACCGTTAAGTGGGGTTAGTTTGGGTTTCATGGAAATCTCAGAACGCACAGCTAGGGAGACAGGTGGGCAACAAGGCAGTGCAGGACAGGACAAGACAGGATAGACATTGTTGTAATATGACACTAGCATGATCAATGCAAAGAGGTTATGATGGAAATCACAGGAGGCTGGTGCACCTTAATTGGGGAGGACGGGCTCGTGTCAATGACTGGAGAGGAATTGATGGAATGGTATCAAATACATCAAACACGTGGTTTCTATGGTTTCCATGTGTTTGATGCCGTTCCATTTGCTCAGTTACGGCCATTTTTATGAGCCGTCCTCCCCTCAGCAGCCTCCACTGATATAACTACAAACAGTACAGATGCCACTGTTACGCAGATGTACTGTTAAGACCTTCCCTTTAAATGTATTAGCAGCGCAGGTGTGAATGCCACTTTAGAGGGTTTGGGGGGACGTTAAATGGTGCTGCGCAGGGTGGTGCTCGGAGCAGTAGGAAGTGGGCCGGCCAGGTGCAGTGGTGCGACGCCTTAACCGACCCCCCACCATTGCGTGTCCCAGTTCCGTGGGCAGGGCATGGTGCAGCTCGTTAACTCAGGCTCGTTAGGACAGACTAATGACGTCTAAGCACACATATGAGAGGTTCACACACACACAGTAGCCTACACATGGTGTCTGACACTAACCGTAACCCTACACATGGTGTCTGACACTAACCCTAACCCTACACATGGTGTCTGACTCTAACCCTACACATGGTGTCTGACTCTAACCCTAACCCTACACATGGTGTCTGACTCTAACCCTAACCCTACACATGGTGTCTGACTCTAACCCTATCCCTACACATGGTGTCTGACTCTAACCCTACACATGGTGTCTGACTCTAACCCTAACCCTACACATGGTGTCTGACTCTAACCCTAACCCTACACATGGCCAAATGGTGTCTGACTCTCACCAGCAGGGCAGTGGGCTACATATATAGTGCATAGACATAGGCTTTGTTTACCGTTTGGCTCATAGCACAACACAATTTGATTACTACCATATATGGACTAACAGTGGTCTGTGCACTGTAGGCCCTTTAGGGTTAACAACAGTGGGAGCATGTATGTCAGTGTAGTGCATTGTGGGTATATGCCCCATGGCCCCATGGCCTTCTTCTGAAGGGTACCTTCTCTCCTCACCCTCCTCACCCTGCTCAGACCAGCTTCACGCTGTTGCCATTTGGGGCCAGGATAAATCACAGCACCCGTGCCCCGGGGCTAGGAATAGCTCCTTTCAGATAAAAAGGTCAGAGGTCACATTCCTGACCAAGGTTGACTGTGTGTAAGGCTATGCTAGCTGCCGGGCTAAATTAAGAGGTTTGGGATGGCGGGTCCAGGGTCTCGGCCTCCGACTCAATCAGCATCAAAACACTACTGGAATTTGAGCTTGGTGTTCTGAAGTACTTGAGTTTGCTTTTGGAGGGAACTTTCTCATGTAATAAATATTAAGGTTTAACATTGTGTGGTGAAAATGTGTATTGCTAACACACTATTGCATTCTAAACCACCTTAATGTGTCAAACATTTATTTGAACTATTTGATTTTATAAAGAAACAGCATGTTAGGCAGAGCATGGCCTTCAGCAAGTATGGTTGACCAACACTAACTAAATGACTGCATTTTCCCTGAACTTGGAAACTTGATCTGAGGTGTTTGTTCCAGTGTAACCATTAACCTCTGACCCCTGACCCTGGAGTGGAACGGGAGACAAGAGAGAGGCCCCGTGTGGGAGGTGGTCATCATTTACACATGACAGGCAGGCAGTTAGGGGTTAAGACGGGGGGGGGTATAGTGGTTAAAGACAGGTCAAGTTCACACAGGACAAAGCCCAGATCCCAGGGGGGGGGGGGTATAGTGGTTAAAGACAGGTCAAGTTCACACAGGACAAAGCCCAGATCCCTTTCCCATGCCTTAGGGTTTTTAAAAAATATATATATACACACACACACACACACTCTCTCCCTCTCACCTTGATGGTGTTGTGTGCAGTATTTAAATCATACATTGTCATTTTTACGACATCAACAAAACAAAACAGGCCTCCAATTCAGACATCCAGGAATGTTGCAAACAAAAACAACACATGAAATGTGAAAAGTCACTAACACCTCCTTGCCCAATTTGAGGACAGGTATCCAGGCAGCATAACCTGAACAAAGTGATACCAGGTTATCCTTGTGGGTTTCTATGGTTGTCCTCGTCTATTTGATCCTGACGATAGACAGTGCTGCAGTGTGATCAGTCAGGGTCATGCTATCGCCCTGTCTCTTTCTCTCTCTCTCATGTAGTTATAGGCTTTGGCAGCTGGTGGTGCTGTAAGACTTTGAGTCCTCAGTAACAAGGTTAGTGTGATAGAGTGACAGAGAGATTGACAGAGAGAGAGGGACAGAGAAAGAGTGTGGCAGAGAGGGCGAGAATGACAGCGAGAGAGAGAGTGAGAGTGTGTGACAGAGAGAAAGAGAGTGTGTGTGTGTTCACCGCTGCAGCACCCTTTGATAGGCAAGGTGGAGAGAATAGGTGTGTTTGATACAAAACCCCAATGCAGACCCACACTGAGAGAGGACTGACATGTTATCATTCAACTCTTTATTCTAGGGGTTACAAAGGGAAATGTGCAGTTGCAAAAGTAGACTGCCTGAAACCAATACATGTACATATATACTCCCAGACACACGCTGCTAGACACATACACACACACTGCTAGACACATACACACACACTGCTAGACACATACACACACACTGCTAGACACATACACACACACACTGCTAGACACATACACACACACACTGCTAGACACATACACACACACACTGCTAGACACATACACACACACACTGCTAGACACATACACACACACACTGCTAGACACATACACACACACACTGCTAGACACATACACACACACTGCTAGACACATACACACACACTGCTAGACACATACACACACACACTGCTAGACACATACACACACACTGCTAGACACATACACACACACTGCTAGACACATACACACACACTGGGTTAGGGCAGCATGCTCGGGAGTGTGTGTCTGAACAGTCCGGGCCAATAGCAGTACAATAGCGTGAGGTCTGCCACCAGGTCATTACTGTGAACAGGATTAATTGGGCTTCCTGCGAGGCCGCACAGCCAGCAGCTCCGTTATGATTCCACTAGGTAAATATTTGCCTGCGCTAACCTCGCTAGCTGCCATAATGATTCTACGCGTGTCTGTGTCAATGTGTGTGTGCGTGAAAGAGTGTGTGTCTGTATCAGTGTGTGTGTGCGCGCGCGCACTCTGCAGCGAGCCCCCGTCTCTCCCCTCTCACTCGCTCCAGTCGCGGCTCGGCGGAGGGAGTTTGATCAATAATGTGTCCTTCATCCTGAAGTCAGACCTGACCTTGGCAGCCTTTTGTCTCCTAGCAGAGGCCAGAGTGCGCATGTATAGGGTGGAAAACAAGGCCCTGCAATTACTCCCTCCCCCCAAACCACCACAAGCAGTTGAATCCTAATGAATCATATATTCATTACGTTCTTCTCAGTATAATGACATTACGTTAGGCTTGAACACATTGGCTAAATTACTAGTACAGATGACCTAAATGGGTTAAACATCCACATCTTTGCACACGTTATGCATGGTGTTTCAGGAGGTAGGCAGCAGGAATCAACTGAGGGGAGGATAAAGAGACAACTCATTGAGAACAAAAGCATCTATCCATCTTGTAGTTATGAGGGGTTCATGTGTTTGAGGAGTAAAGAAACCTGTGTGTGAGTGTGCTGAAAGAGAGATACTTGTGTGTGCGCGGGTCGTGAGCAATCCAATCACCTGCCACACTAGACAGAACACCAACAGGCTGTATCACATTCAGTAATCACACCTCCCATTAACCATCTATCCACTACCAGAGGCAAACGGGCAGCTACTATGACAGATCTGTTTACATGTTAATAGAATCTGACATAGCCTTCAGGAGGGACCATTTGTAGACAGGCATCACTGTTTTGTTTCTCCATAATGGCTGGTTTTGATTGGTAATTGAGAAAATGCCAGAAGTCAATTGGCTATGCTCAGACTCCACCCACACATTGAACCAATCATGATTAAGACTTATCATATACCTTATAGACTGATAGTGATGAATGCAGCCCTTCAGGTAAGTGTATCCTGTATAATCGTCTCATAACATTGAAGGAGAATGAGACATAAGTTATATTGTGAATGAATGCCTTGCCGTATCGTATGCCCAGTGCTTTATATGGTCTCCATGTTATTGGAAGCTGGCAGGGCTCAAGAGGACAGTGATTTACGAGATTGAAGCTGAAATACACTCCATCAGTATGGCTTTAAGCTTCGTCATCATATAGGACTGACTGGAGAATATTATCTAGAAGAATCACTGCTCATGTTCAACCAGCCTCCACAGGTCAGTAAGGAACCAAGGAAGGAAAGTCTATATTCCTTCAATATAAAATGAAAATACTTCAATACTCAAGTAGGGGAGTATACAGATGTACTATATACTGATACTTCAATATATAAGTATGCATGTGCATAATCTTTTACAATTATGTTAGGGTCATCATTAGACAAAAGAAATGCAAACTTTTGCTCTAAATTTAGGTGGGGAAAAACACTCTAGGAACAAAATTAAACTTCCAAAAACATTTATTGGATTGTTCTCCTTTTTACAAAAAACTAAACACTCTTCAGCTCATAGACATTAAACAATACGAAAAACAATTCTCATATAACATAATCAACTGGAACAACGTCCGGGATAATAAAAATAATTTTAAAAAGGGACAAATCCTCTGCATCACATCTTCCTCTTCTGGGTGCTGATGTATAACACTAAGGAAGGAAATAGGAAATAATTAGTACAGACAAGAAAGGTGAAAACTTGGCATGTAGATATGGCATGTAAAAAAATGGCATGTAGATACAAAACCTAGCTATTATGCCAGATATCGCACTGACTTTTGTAACTACTAACAGGGTGAAGCGCGAGGCTAAACTTCTCTGCTGTTTTTTGCGAGTGCAAGGTCTTGTATCGTGCTCATCTTACAATACCTACGGTACATCCTGCTGTCTGTGGCAACGTCATATATCGGAAAGTCTCAGTTAATTACGAGTCATATCTGCCGTGTTCACGTGCTAGTCGGAACTAGGAAACTGACATTTCCGACCTGTTAACTGGTTGAAGTTATACACATGCCGCGTTCAACCAGTTAGCAAGTCAGAAATTTCAGTTTCATAGTTCCGACTAGCACGTGAAAAGGGCAATCATCAAAAATAAGTAATTACTAAAATAAATGGGAAGGAGTAATACACTATTCTCCATAGCTATTCAATATCATGTTGACTTCTACACAAGTGCCACCAAGTAGTTAGAAAAAGCAAGTGTCTGGTTCTGGAGCTCATACCATTGTTTCCTCTCAGGAAGGCGTCACCATACTTGTTCTTCAGCTGGCCATTGACATACTCCTCTGTCTGCTCCACTGCAATGTTCATATAGCCATCCAGACAGGCTAGGACACCTATAGAAAAAGGCAAACTAATGTCAATGGCACAGACAGGCACAGTCTATGGGCAATCTTTAAACATCAGATCAGGCATAGGAGTCAAATGTATTCTGTGTGGAGTAAGGATAGCACCAATAGTACTGTAACACAAACACACTTTTACATTTGTTGCTACTCTTATTTACTTGACTCTTATCGATCCTGATGCCTAGTCACTTTACCGCCTTCATGTACATATCTACCTCAAATACCTCATACCTCTGCACATTGTTCTGGTACTCTCTGCATATAGTGTTATTCTTGTATTATTTCATTCTGCATTGTTGGGAAGGGCTCCTAAGCAAAAGTTTCACGGTAAAGTCTACACCAATTGTATTTGGCACGTGACAAATAAAATGCAGTTCTTGGTTAATAACAGGCAGTCTAGAAATATCACATACTGGCCAACTAGGTGATGACTTATAGAAGGTGCAGTGTTACCTCTGTAATCCACTCCAGAGTTGAGCTTGACCACAACTGGTCTGCCAATGATCTGCTTCAGAAAGTCACTGGGGGTCTGCTTTCTGAGACTCATGATTCTGTCTGGAAGAGGGACATAAATGAACAAATTTTGTATGATTCAAAATGCATAGGAAACGTTGCATCAGATCTGTATCCTACTAACATGGAGAAGATGCTAAATAGCTGTATTAGCAGGATGCTCATTATGAAAAATGCATACTTGCCAATGTAGGAGGCTAACGAACAGGTAGCTAGCTAGTTAGCTTATCAGCAAAACACAGAAATGATTGCGCTAGCTGGG
>NC_034180.2:1998620-2028620 GCF_002021735.2 Oncorhynchus kisutch | reverse complement strand
GAGTCTTGTATACACCTAGGCACAGGTTAATGAATATTCAATTAGCTGGTTTCTTTCTTCCCCCTGTTGCCGTCTTCGGGAATTGGGCGCTAGTGTGTAAATAGGATTTTGACCAGGGAAAAATACATCTGATATCCCTTTGGTAGGCACCAAAGACAATGACTATGTCTTTGGACAAATTCTACAGTATAGTAGAGAGCACCTTTAATTTGAATTGAATTTATAGTTATGAATGTTATGTCATGGCTCCCGTGTGGCTCAGTTGGTAGAGCATGGCGCTTGCAACGCCAGGGTTGTGGGTTTGATTCCCACAGGGGACCAGTATGTAAACGTATGCATTCACTACTGTAAGTTGTTTTGGACATAAAACTTACATGTACTGTTGTTTCCCTCTCATTGTAATGGCACACACATTCTCAACTATAATGGCTTGGAGCCATGAATTCAGCTTGTAAAGTCATAGTGGATTGAAATACATGGTCAACGGCCATGTAGAAACACACGGGTCACGTCGTCTTCTCCATCATCATTGTATCTTGGTGGGGGATTTTCTAATATCACCTCCGGTGTGAACCCAACCTGACCGTGTACACCCCTCTGCCTTGGTGCGGAAAATCATACCCTTAGAATGACATGTCAGAGAGGTATCATCAGAAAAGGCATCCAAGCTATATATATTTTAGCTATGTATTCATTCCAACTCTGTGCAGAATTCATACAGAAGGGAATGCTATCTGCCGAAAGGAAGAAGCCAAGACAGATTCACATTCATTACAGTGACTTGCCGTGACCCAAGCTCCCTCCACATTGTGTATCAGAAGCTTAACCGATCACACTGACCATTACAGGGGGATATTGAAAGTTGAAAATGGCAACCTCTAATATAATAACTATGTGCTGTGGCCAGATGTGGCTTCTCTTTGCTCTGTCTGACCAGCCTAGTATCTATAACAACAGAGGTCGGCTCAAATGGACAGCCAGCGAGAGCAACAGTCGATTCTCAGACAAATCCCTCCCTCTCAACCTAGAGACCCCTAACCCCTAGAGGAAGGGCCGCGAAATGGAAAGATTATGGCAGTGAGAGATGCTGTTGTTCCTTAGGGGTTGGAGGGATAGAGAGAGAGGGGGGAGGTAAGGAGAGGTTGAAGGTGAGAGGAGGTGGGAAGAGGTGGGGGGCGGCCCTCCATCCTTCCATCCCTCTAGTGTCCGCAGGCAGGATGGATGGAGGGCGGAGGAAAGGAGGGGGGTTGGGTGCAGAGCGTCTAGACAGAGTTGACCCTCCAAGGCCAGGTTTTCTCTCCAGGTCAGGCTGGATATGGAGGGGGATAATGGAAAACCTCGAGGGAGTTTTCAACTGAAAAACAGATTGCCTGATGGCGTGGTCTTGTTCTATCCCAATACTAATCCCTTACTGTATAGAGGTAATCGCTTGGAAGTGATGGGCAATGGTTCTCCTTGATCAGAAAAGGACCCTGGAAACCACAGCTGCCACCTTCACTATATTCCCAGATACCTGGATGTCTTTAGTCTGGTGCTGGGATGGTGTGATGTTATGAAGGCCAGTTCCATTCACTGGTGATGCTCTTATGATTTCATCCAAGGTTTGCCTGTCTCTCCACACTAGGAGATATAACAATAACTGTCATCCACCAAGGCTACTGTGGTGGACAGGTCACTGCTTCAGTTCAGATGCAACACTTTTGATATAGAAATACATTGCCAAGTGTAAACAGGTGGATAAAAGATGAAAGTATTCCTAGAATGCAAGCCCCTGCCAGATATACAATACTAGATTTACCTGCAGAAACACAATGTGCATAATATGCATACTTCAATGCTTTTGGAGTTTATTCCTCCTTATTATTTCCAGTCCAATGACACATCCGACTGACTTCCTCTTAATGAGTCAGCGTTGAGCGTTGACAGCGGTGCGCTGGCCCCCAAGGCCCTCCGGTGAGCCGGGCACGGTGCGAGGCGGGGGAGGTGGAGTGTAGTCACTCCCTGTAATTTGGGAGGAGATCCACCGAGACGTTCTGAGAGAGAGAGAGAGAGATGAAAGCCCCTTCTCTTTTTCCACAGCCACCAAGCTCCACCCGCCGACAGCCGTACGGCTGACTGAAATAGAGGCTAACAGAACCCAGCCTGCCTGGTTGGTATCCCCCAAGGGTTAGTGCTTGGACCGGCTCAAATCAGCCTAGCCCTGGAGGCATGTTATCTCCCTCAGGAGCAGTGGGACCACAGACAGCCAGACAGTCAGTCTTCCCACCCTCCACCGCATAGCAGCCCAGGAGCGGGCCAGCCAACACGGGGCTGGATCCCTTGGGATCCCCGTCTTAGTGGGAGAGTGCTTGCTGGAGCTTTACTCCGAGTGTCTGATTCAGTCTGACGCCCTCCCATGTTTCTTATTTTACTCTGGCTATGACGTTGATCTCTCCATTTGTGGCATCTTCTGAAGTGGTGGGAAGTAAATGAAAGCTGGTGCTGTAGTTCTGTACCAAATCAAGTGTTACTACAACACAAAGTCAATCACTATGATAAAGAACGATGGTGCGGCCTTATCTTTTAGTAATAATACTATACTTCCAAGGACAATAATTGACACCAAGGGTTCCCCTATTTTACTTTTTAGGTAAGGTAACAATCCAGCAACAATTATGTAATAATCCACAATATATTTAAGATCTCATGTAGAAAACAACAGTATGAGATTTACAGTATCAATCAATCAAATTCATTTATAAAACCCTATTTCCATCAGCAGATGTCCCAAAGTACACAGAAACCCAGCCTAAAACCACAAAGAGCAAGCAATGCAGATGTAGAAGCACAGTGGCTAGGAAAAACTCCTTATCATCACATGATCAGGTTGCCCATTTGACTAGAATACCCTCATGACGCTAGTCGCCAGCCATGTAGCCGAGGTGTTGAAGACAGAGAGTGGTTGTGCTTTTGTCAGACCATCGCTAGACAGAGGGATGGTGAATGGATTGATGGTGCTTATACAAGGAGCCACTCCATCGGCAGGCCATAAATATGCATCGTGACATTTGGAACAAAGCCTTCTCGTCCTGCCT
Source organism: Oncorhynchus kisutch (assembly GCF_002021735.2). Lineage (NCBI taxonomy): Eukaryota > Metazoa > Chordata > Actinopteri > Salmoniformes > Salmonidae > Oncorhynchus > Oncorhynchus kisutch. The sequence goes on along the minus strand of NC_034180.2, from coordinate 2,025,546 downwards.
TCATTATGAGCCCCTCTGCCTAGCTGCATCCCGTAACATATCGCCATACTGTCACACCTTGTGTTTCATTGCCTATCTCTCTGTTCATCACCCTGGCTGAGTTACCTCTAGATGTTGGTGACATGAAGATGGTGGAGTCGCCCAATGCTCTGTGAATGAATGGACAATTGATAGAGAACCAATTATTTGGGAGGTTGTACACTGTGTTTTGTTTTCCTCTCGATGTGGTGACGACACGCTCGTTACTGATTCTGAATTTACCTAAGAGTGGCATTTCGGGATCAAAAGAGGCTCTGTACATATCAGAGTATGTATTTGCGGTTGGTTTACTGTATAGTTCATGGGATCAACACAGTGTAGTCAGATAGAGGAACCTGAGTTAACAGCTCCCTGCACCGAGAGTATAGCATTTAGAACACTGGCTGGCCTTTTTCTCCAAACACCTCATTGCTTCAGAATGGAATAAATATCCAAGACAGGCAGCCAGGAGCTGTTCCTTTCAAATCCCACACATCTCTCTCTCTTTTGCTCTCTGTCTTTCTTTCTCTCTCTCTCTCTCTCTCTCTCTCTCTCGCACTTGTCTCTCTGTCTCGCCCCCTCCTCTCTTTCTATAGCTCTCTCTTTCTCTTCCCCTCTCGCTCTCTCTCATCCTCCTCTCTTTTTCGCTCTCATCCTCCTCTCTTTCAATCTCCCTCTCGCTCTTCTTTCTCTCTTTCTCCCCTTCTCTTTCTCCATCTTATCTCTCTCCCACTCACTTTTTCTTTCTCTTTCTCTCTCTCGGTTGCCATTTGACCAGGAGTGCTTCCTGCCACAGAGGACCTGTGACTCAACAGACAGTACAGCAACATTCTCCACTCACCCTCATGAATATGCACGGAATTAAAACGGGAGCAGTGACTATGTGGTACTGTGGCGGTTCTGGTTTGATTCCCAAGTCGCCATATCGACCCAAAAAAAAAGGACGAGAGACTGTAAGGAAATATCTCAACGGCGTGGGGGGAAATGTTGAACACTAATTTCTTTATCCCTTTCACAGGAGTACCATGTTACAAGAGAAGTCCTCGCGGCGGGCCAGCGTGCCCCGATAAATCTCAGCTGTCAGCTGGCAAGTGCCCAAGACACCGAGACGTTCTTTTCAGAACGTGCCAATCTCACAGAAGAGCTAGGACTCTAGAACCCCGCCCCGAGTGCCAATGCTTCACCGTGATGGGGGGAGGGGAGGGGGGGGGGGGGGGGTGAGGGGGTTCTAGTGTCCTAGCTCGATGGACTGGCAGACAAATGAACGCGGCCTTGTCCCTTTATGTCGGCCATCACTGAGGTGGCGTTTCACACAAACCCCTCTGATGACCCAATCCTCCCGACCCGGCGGTTAACCTCCACCCGGCTCAGCCGGCGTGACACCGACAGAGTGCGTGTCACCCAGAGAGGATCCTGGGAGAAGAGACATACGACACAGTGTCAGCTGGTCTTCTGCTCAGGACCGCCGTGTGAGAATGGATTTGAAAATGAGACCGGATTTATGATGTCGTTCATCAGAATGAGAGTTAAGAATTCTTCTAGTCTTCACATAGATAAATGGCCAGGTGGCTGGAGCTGCTGAGTGGGAGAGAATATGGTGTTTGTGTGAAGATGCAACAGCACTCTCTCTAAATAGAATACTTTGCCACACTTGGTTTTTGTTCACTCTATTTAAAGCTAGGGGGGTGAGCGCACAACCACTCGTTTCTCAGAATGAGTCATGAATGGATTGGTCATTTGCCAAGCACACACACACACACACACTGAGTGTAAACAACTTTAGGAACACCTGCTCTTTCCATGACAGACTGACCAGGTGAATCCAGGTGAAAGCTATGATCCCTTATTGATGTCACTTGTTAAATCCACTTCAATCAGTGTTAAAAAAAATAAACAATAGTGCCGGCTATTTTCCTTAATATAAGCCATTTTAAATGGTTTATATTTTTAATTTTGATACTTAATTACATTTGATCAATTCCATTTACTTTGGATACTTAAGTATATTTAAAACCAAATACTTTTATACTTTTACTCAAGTAGTATTTTACTGGGTGACTTTCACTTTTACTTGATTCATTTTCTATTAAGGTATCTTTACTTTTACTCAAGTATGACAATTCAGTGCTTTTACCACCACTGCCTGTACTGTATGAGCACGCAACCACACTTGTATAAGAATGTGCACACCACACACACACACACACACACACACACACACACACACACACACACACACACACACACACACACACACACACACACACACACGCCTCAGGTCTTCCTTTTGAATGAAATATACCAGATTAATATCTCATTTATGTGGCAGTATTTAATCAAATAAAGCTAATCAAAAGACGCCGATTCCTCCTCGTCCATTTCACAACATTACTTTCCCATAATCCTTCACTTTGTCTGCCTCTGAAATGGCACCCTAATCATTATATAGTGCACTGCTTTTGGTCAAAGGTAGTGCACCATATAGGGAACAGGGTGCCATTTTGGATGCAGCCTATGCCTTTTACAGTGTAATTTACCTAGCCCTGACAGCCAGCCACCACACTGTCATTTTGACGAAGGCAGTCACCAACACTACCTATTTAAACGGTTCACATTACCACATGACAATTGGCATGATCGTATAATAACGGATGTGTGCCAATGCCAAGTAGAGCTGGCTGGTAATGGGGCTCTAGCTTGGCCGCTTTTAATATTTGAATATGTTTTCATTACAACAGCATGGAGCAGATAGCCTTTCTGACGTCCAGGCAATTGTCTGCAAATGAATGAGATTACATGACAAGCCGTGAATGACAGAGAGAGCAGCTACCCAGGCAGCAAGCGGCTGCCAAGTGCCAACCCCCGCCAGTTATCTGATGGTAGCCTAGCAACAGATCCCTGACCTGACTTTGACCTCCACCCGATAAGGTCAACACCTGAAGACAACGCCATTGGACGACTGGCTGGGGAGGTGGGAGGAGCCTGGGAGGAGTGTAGGTGGGCTGAGACAAAGGAACCACAGAGAGAACAAACGCAGACTCCCTGTGAGTGAGAGTGTTCACGCTCCTCACAGACAAAAACATGCACATCTCGCCTGCACTACCAGTGTTTTGTTACCCGAGTGTGTGTTATTTATCTTTGCCAGTGGAAGGTCAACATGAAAATAGTCAAATGTAAATATGAGTTAGAGCGCTTTCACACCACGATCCAGCTAATTCGCATTCATTTTCCTTGCACTGCTATTTATATTTAATATACAGTCGCTGGTTACACTTACGTTTCTAATTCACAGGTCTCCAGTTTCACACAGGTCACATGATTTTCCTAAATATATTTTTATTCAGAAGAATTTTTTTTATGGAGCACACACACACACACACACACACACACACACAGTCAGTCAGTTCAACAGCAGCGGCACGGAAGTTAATCCAAATTGCGATAGTGGCAATATCCTATTAGGAGCATGGCAATAAAATCAAGCTGGGACTGGGAACACATTAGAGTTATCAGAACATGTTCAGCGCGCTCCATTTACACAATGAACTGGCAGTAATCAGGGGCCTCTCTTCCCCTGACATACAGTAGGTACACACACACACACACACAACTAGACACATATCATACACTCAAACAACGGCATACAAATAAACACCAGTGTAGCACGTTGTATGACACACACACACACTGCATCCAACATTATCAGTGTAACGTTATACAAAGATACAGGATATCATACAAGGATATACACGCACAATGAATTGAACCTACATTAAAATCATCCCACGGGTGTTACCGTAGTAGGCCATATACAGTACAGTACAGTATACATGTTGAGTAACCTTCTAGGGATGACCCTTCAACTAGTCAGGACTGCCCCAGAGGCTAAAATAACTCTCTGAGTTGAAGGACCCACACTTGCCCTCACCCCACCCTGCCCCTTGGGGCCTTAGCAAGACCTCTCCCCCAGTTCACCAGGGGCAACCTAGACTCCTCCTCTGTGTGTGTGTGTGTCTGCAGTATGGTGACTGTCTCCCTACTACAGGGGAAGTGTTGAAGGTCATAGGGCAGGAAATAGGCCACCTGCCTCTGTCACACAGTCGCAGAGAGAGAGAAAGTGTGCCTGTGTGTGTGTTTTGGAGGAGTGAGCGAAGCTACAGTATTAGACTGAACCAAAGCACTGTGGGTGGGTGGGGTGTTATGTAAGGCTCTGTCCCAAATGGCACTCTATTCACTATATAGAGCACTACTTTTGACCGGGGCCCATAGTGTTCTGGTCAAATGTAGTGCATTGTGTAAAGAAATGAGTTGCCATTTGGGATGTGTCCTAAGTCATGTCCTCTCTCCTGTAATATTTGGTCAGGGGAGGACAAGGCGAGGCGACAACGGCCCCTCTCTACGCCCAAACGTCCCCACCGGGGGTGAGAGCTCGGAAGGCCAGAGGGCAAGAGAGGGAGCGAGGCCACCTGCTTCTGTCAAACTGTCAGGCCAGCTAACGAAGGGTGTGTGTGTCTGTGTGTGTGTGTGTCCAGTGTCAGGCCAGGTGAAGGGAAGGGGGGACAGGAGGGAGCAAGAGGGCAGCATGTGTGTGTGTCTGTGTGTGTATGAAGGACAATGTGTGTGTGTGATTTGGTTTTACTATCCTTGTGGGGACCAGAAGACCTCACAAGGATAGTAAAACAAGGAAAAAGTGGGGATTTTTTTTAGGTTTAGGGTTACAATTACGGTTAGGGTTGCAATTAGGGTTAGAGGTTAGGTTTAGGGTTTTGGGGTTCAGGTTAGGGTTAGGGTTAGGGTTAGGGTTAGGGTTAGGGAAAATAGGATTTTGAATGGGAATCAATTGTTTGGTCCCCACAAGTATAGTAAAACAAACATGGGTGGGTGTGGGGGTAATGTTAGATGAGGTGTATGGAGTAGTTGGGGTGAGCAGGAGGGGAGCGGTGTATGGAGTAGTTGAGGTGTATGGAGTAGTTGGACTGTATGGTGTATGGAGTAGTTGGGATGTGTGGAGTAGGTTGTGTGTTTGGAGTAGTTGGAGTGTATGGTGTAGTTGGGGTGTATGAAGTAGTTGGGGTGTATGGAGTAGTTGGGGTGTATGGAGCAGTTGGGGTGTATGGAGTAGTTGGGGTGTATGTTGTATAGAGTAGTTGGGTGTATGGAGTAATTGGGGTGTATGAGTAGTTGGGGTGTATGGAGTAGTTGAGGTGTATGGAGTAGTTGAGATGTATGGAGTAGTTGAGGTGTATGGAGTAGTAGTTGGGGTGAGCAGGAGGGGAGGGGTGTGTGAGCTACCAGCTCTCACAGTCTCACGTCAGAATTAGACGTTCATCCATGTTTCTCAAACCAAACATTTGAAAGTTGTTCAAACAAATGTAAGTTTAGGCATTCACTCCAAATGGTTAAGGTAAGGGTTAAGGTTTGGGATAGGCTTAAAACAAAAAATTCAAAAACAACTTTCTATTGCTGGATTTGAACATGCCTTCCTTTGGATGCTTACGCCCATCCTCCATCCCTGTCCGCAACGCCCTAGCAAAATCAAAACCTATGTGAAAACCAAAACAGTGCTCATTGTTGCCCCTAGTGGCTGGTTTCCATGGACGTCGAATACTGACTTGTCATCACGGGTGACCTGTCTGGTGTAAGGGGTGTGTGTCTGTGTGTGTAGTTGGTGTATGTTGGGGGGACAGGTGGCATATACCGGAAAACCCTGGCACCAGCCACCCTGTGAGGATTTATCAGCCTGCAACAGTCGCGGCTGGACAGGGGACAGATGTTGCGGTTTACCCCAAGGCTAGGCTACATCCAGCTAGTGTTAGCCTAGCGCTATAGCTAACCTAGACTAGGCCACATGGGACAGTACGAATAGAGATGGAGAGAGAGCAGAAAGTGGAGAAGCCAGGCTCATGCACCCTGAGACAGAAACTCCTCTTTATCCACCTCCCCCATCCTCCGCTGAAGCACCTGAAATTTCCATTTCGCTAACTGCCACGCCGCTGCAGGGAAGCATTTTAATAAGTCGTATTAATGCCAACTGACAAAATTTGCTGTTTTTAAAAGCAGCGGAACACCGGCAGTTATCAGTAAAGCTAAAGGATATATAATTAGCTAAGGGGATTTTATTTCCTACAAACTGTGCTACTTATATTATATATTATGATATATTATTGTATAGGAGGAAGGATATTAGCTGTGACAGGTGTGATGAGACCTCCCTGGTCGAGTTGTATTGAGTTTAGGCACTATTTAATATTTATGTATGTAAATTCATGGGCAGTACTGACTAGGTGTGGCAAATGTGTTTTGTGCACATCAATAGATTCCCAAGTAATTAGAAAAGTGATTATGAATAACACTTACACTAATAACGTTTGAAATCCACTTTTGATTGATTCACTTTCCCTACTCTGTTGTTTTTCTAACTTGGAAATTTGACATAGATTGCGGAACCGTTGATAGAGCACGATGTCAGAGCTTTGACCTTTGGGTGCAACCCTGAGTGAGGTCATGCTGGCGTTGCCATGGCTACTATCAGTGGATTGTCATGTTGCCAGCATTACCTCAGCGGCCTGGCATTGTTGGGGTCAGAGAACAGACTGTGACCTCGCCATGGTGACCAACCTAGACTCAGAGAACAAAAACAGGACTGCGGCCCGCCACACTCTCTCTCTTCCTCTCTGTATCTCTCTTTCTCTCTCCATGAGTTGACATAGTTTATTGCGTCAAATGATCTGGATGAATATGTCATTGTCAAAGAAGGCTTCGTTTTCACTTGTTCATCAGGAGTATCATCTGTAAACTTTGTCATCACAACTTTCACAGATGTCTAACAGATTGCTCGATAAGATATAGGCTAAAGGCTACTAAAGTATGTTTCATGTTTTATGGTGTACATATAAAGTATGTTTTGATGTTTTAATATGTAATTACATGCAGTATATTCTCAACAGCAGGAAAAGAAACGATCTGGCTTCAGACTGACTGTACAGTATGTAAATATAGAGAATGAATAGGATGGAAGAAACAGTGAACATTTAACCCCTCGCTTCCAACTATGCTGTGACCATGCTGGTCGTGGGTGGAAGGAGGGGTGGGCAGTCAACACCTGGTCCTCTGTTATGAGTGCTCAGTTGCTGGTGCAGGTGAAGCACACACCCCAGCTGTCCACACACACACACACAGACATTCACACATGCCTGCGCCTGTACTGGTGTCAGACACCCTATGGTTTAGTCCCTTTCAACACAACACAGGAGTGGAGAGGCTGGAGGTACACCAGAGTGCACTATGTACTGTGAATTCTCACTAACCTTGGATTTCCTCAACAGAACCTTTATACAATAACACACGTTTCCATATGTGACGTTCGGCCTATTCATACACTGCATGGCAGATAGGGCGGCAGGTAGCCTAGCAGTTAGAGCGTTTGAGCTAGTAACGGAAAGGTCGCTGGTTTGAATACCCGAGGTGAAAAGGTGAAAAATCTGCCGATGTGCCCTTGAGCAAGGCACTTAACCCTAATTTGCTTCAGGTGTGACCGTACAACCAAGGCTGACCCTGTAAAACAACACATTTCACTGCACTTATCCGGTGTATTTGACAATAAAAAAGATTTTTACAAAATAAAAATTCACAATAGAATATACTCATTCCTTAGGCCTCTTTCTTGTACTTCTAATGTGGTCATATGACTTGCATGTATTCTCTACATATGTCTACTGATTACTGTTACTTGACTAGGACTTGTCCAGCTTCTCTCTGGACCTTTATGATAGATAATAGACATTTTAATCATGTTATGCTCTTTCCTAATTAGAAAAATGCAAAGTGGCCGTGTCACCTGTGGACATGATACAGGCAGTCCAGCCAGGAGGGCTAATTTGGGCTTCTGCTAATTGCCACGGTAACGAGCCTCCTGCGCCTCTCATAATCTACATCTCAAATGGCACCCTGTTTCCCTATAGAGTGCACTACTTTTTGACCAGAGCCATATGAGCCCTATTGGCTCTGGTCAAAAGTAGTGCACTCTATAGGGAATAGGGTGCCATTTAGGACTATTCTCTCAGAGGGAGGAGGTGGCAAGGGATGGAGGGATGGCAGGATGGAGGGATGAAGACACAGCTCTCCTCACACACTGAGAGGTGTGAAAGAATGTGAACACAGCCTGCAGGAGCCCAGCAGCAGGAAGAGAGACGGGACAGGCTGCGCTGTGAAAAACTCAACCCAACGCCAGCACCGCGAGGGAGAGGAATGGAGATTTACATTTTTTACGTTGTTATTAAATGTATATGACATGACCCAACGTGGACATGCAACAAGTGAAGGGTAAAACATGTAGTAATTTAGATGACGTGATTTACAGAGGGATACGTTGGGGGTGAACTCAACTCTTAGGTAAACGCCATTGCTGTTACATGTACAGTGTGACACAAAACACAACGTGGAAATGCAATAAGGTGTTTTTTCTACTTTAGCTATTTATTTTATTTATTTCCCCACAGAGGAGGGTTACACTATTGTTGAGACCAGGGGAAGTTATAGCAGCAGTTACTTACAGTTCATGTGACATACGGCATTGAAAAAAATAAAAACAATAGCAAGAAATGAAATGTGTGTATCTGTAGCTTAATGAATATGGGGGTTATGCAAGTGTGAAAATGAAAGGGTTCATTTCAAATGTATGTTTCATGCAAATTAATCATAATTGTTTATTTGGTGGAAACTGGGGATTTCCATTGGGCTTCTGAATTACTATTCAATCCATCATTTCATCAATTCACGAAATGTACATTTCACATTTTGAAAATATATTTATAATGTATGTGTAATATAAATAAAAAAGTAAATACAACCAATATGAAAAATACTGTACTGATACTGTATTTCAGTATCTTTGCCTTATTTATTATTTATAGAAGTTATCAAATACATTTTTTTTTTTTAAATATGTAGGGGTTTTGCACTCCGCAATACACCCTGTAAGCTTGGGGGCACCTTGTCCGTTTCTACGCTGCTATCGCTGGCGAGCTCCTCTAGAGCGTGTGTGCGAGCGTGTGTGTGTCTGCTCTACTGTTGCTGCCCTTTGATCCCGGCATTAGTGTTAGTTAGGGGCTCGGAGACACACTTACAGAGAGCAGCCATAGTCAAGACACGGCAACAACAACAGCACAGAACCCTCCTCCTCCTGTGGTCCTATACCCAACAATACACTTTAAACCGCGAGGACAAGACAGGTATACAGTCCCTGCCATCACTCTCGCCTACAATCGCAATGGGGAAAAACCTTTTTTCTTCTTATCCCTAAAACAAGGAGGAGAATGTGACAAAAAGGGGGAAAATGCCAAGGAGGAAGCAGGAGCAACCCAAACGCCTGCCTTCACGTAAGTCGTTTGCTGGTTTTGTGCAATTTTAATGGGTCTTCGTGTGTTTTGCGCAGTAGTTTAGGGTTAAAGAGGTGAAACAGACAAAGACACGGCGTAGGTTATTTCTCCTTTTTTTAGGTCTGAGCAAGGCAGCCATGTTGTTGGCGATGAGTAACGTTAGCTAGCCAACGAGTGCATGAGTTGTACGTGGCTTTAATCGAGTATAATCGATAAAGGTCCCCTTTCCCCTAAAGGTTGCGGACAGATAGCTTGTGTATCGGTTGTATATGGTATAATGTCTGAGCGTTTTCGTTTATCTGTCCGTGCGAGCGAGTCTCTTTCGGGGGAGAAAGGGGAGGATCTGAGAATCTGGCCGCAATAAAATGAAGGGTCAGTCGGATCAGACAAGCCAGACTCGGGGCTAACCGTACCCCAGTGTTCCTAGTAATAGCGCTATCTAGCAACGCTCGGTAGCTAACTTCACATTTCGGTTAATATAAACGTCTAACTTTCTCTCTCACCACTCAAAACGGGTGTATTGGTTCCCTCGGTAGGCGCTCGCTCTGTTTTTACGTCGAGCTCTTGAAAGTCTGGAGATGATATTTTTTTTGAAGCAGAGGTATTTTCTTCCGCCCAGTTCAGCGAGGTTCATGTCTGCATGCAGGCTATGTCAAAGCCATGGTCGGTCACCTGAAGTTCAGTTTTTTTCCCCTTCCCTTTGCAGCCATTCATTGCAGACAGACTATGATCAATAACGCGGGCTAGAGACGCGAAATGGCACTTTCCCCATTTCTCGTTATGTCGTTACTCCGAATGTACATTAGAATGTGCGATTTTGGTATATACATTGTTCATTTGACCCTGTGTAGCTTGGATGTTAAGATTGTGCTTTTATCAGTCCAATAATGAAAAGCTGCAGTGACACACTTCGGCCGCTAGATGATGACTTCTAGGTAGAATGTGTGTATAAAATGATCACATAGGAATTGGCTTAGTGTGGCAATTTCCCCTGCTGTAGTGCAATGTCCTGAAGACCTGCGTAAGAACATGGCTTAATGAGTTATATTGGTATGCAAATGTAATTAATCTCATAAATCAATGATGACTTAATGAATGAACCATAATGACACAGTGTAGTCTTTCTTAAATGTCAAACAATGCAACTGTTCAGTGCTATTACTAGCTGTGATCAAAAGGGGATTTGTAAACTTCGTTGTATAAAGTTTACAAAATGTGAAAACAGTGCAGTAAATATCAAATTAGCGTTTGTAGTGCCATAGTGTGAGCTATTCATGTCCAATCTTTCCACATGTGGGTATTTAGGCTACTACAAACGTCCACATATCCAGTCCCAGTCACAAAACATCCCCAAAACAAGACCGTTCTTTCCTCATCCACTGATACAGCGCTCAGGTGTTTAACCCAGAGTTGAACTTGGGAAATTGCGTCCGTTGGCTGGGTGAGAGAGTGATATTTGAACAGTAAGCTCTCACTCACATGTTACTGATGGCGAATGTACGTACCTAGAAACGCCGCTGGAGTGGACAGAGCAGGTCTGTAGCGTATAATGGCATCAGTGGAGGCTGGTGGGAGGAGATATAGGAGGACGGGCTCATTGTAATGGCTGCAATGGAATAAATAGAATGGTCAAACGTGGTTTCCCTCTGTTTGATTCCATTCCAGCCATTGCAATGAACCTGTCCTACTGTAGCTCCTTCCGCTCACCTCCACCAACTGACGCACCATACAGTACCCTGGGGCTCCAACTATTAAGTTGTACTATATGGGTTAGGTCACATGTAAAACTAATTTCATGGCGGGCCGAGTGTCTGCGGGTTTTCGCTCCTCCCTTGTACTTGATTAAGGAATTTAGGTCACTGATTAGTAAGGAACTCCCCTCACCTGGTTGACTAGGTCTTCACTGAAAGGAAAAACCAAAAACCAGCAGACACTAGGCCTTCCATGGAATGAGTTTGACACCCCTGGATTAAGTAATATTATAGACATGTTACATCATGTAATAGCCTATTGTATGTGTCAATTACAGGATTTCATATAATAACAAAGAGAAAGCTTTTTCTTTTAAGAAGTTGTAGCCAATATTTGACTTCTCCCCCCATTCAATCACAAAACTTATACAGGACAACGTTTATTTATTCTGTATAGGTTTTCCTCCTGTATAGGTTTGCCACTTCACCTCATTGGCCGACTGTCTGTTTGTTTTCATTGTTCAGCTAACAACACCTACACCGATTGGTCACGTGCCAGGAACAAGCACAATATTGAAGTTCAGATGTCTGCATCTGTACCGATGCCCTCTGGTGAAAAGAGCACGATTACACATTGCTTTTAAACTACTAAAGGTGCTTTATCTTAGCCCAGACACATGCAGGTCTAGATATTTGGGGTTGTGTACTCTGCTTTGTGCTCTGTGCAGGCCAAGCGTCATGCTGTGTATATTAGCATACATGGCATGTGAGAGAGGGCACACACACGTACACACACATACTCACAAGCTGGCCATGGAGGTCACAGTACAGTGCAGCGCCCTCACTCAGACAAGTAAACATGACCTTTGGCGCCACAATGAAAACGGCCACTCTTTATGATTTTGGTACGCGCATGATGATCTATGTTGAATTCTATTGGCCGATTACTTACTGTAAATATTGACGGTAAAATGATCACTTGGATAAAGCATAGAGATTTTTACATGTAAAAGTAGTACCTTTTTTTAACGTGTAGATTATGCTGGAGGTTGGTTTTGCAATATTGTCAATGCAAGCAGCATTCTTTCAGGCCCAGAGGTTTCTAGGTCATTGCTCATACTTGTGTTATGTCACCAAATATTACTTATAAAACCTCTCTCTACTCTTGATAATTTCGCAACCATTCTGAATTAGCTTTAGGCTATAGGGCCTATCTCCTGAATAAATGTTGAAGTAGGCTTAAACTCAAGATATGGATACGAATTGTAAGCTAAAAATAAATGAGAGAGAGAGATACCCGATCATGAAGGGCAAAAGGTCAGGGGCACTGGGAGAGCGAGAGAGGGAGACATTTTCTCCTCTCCCTGTCTCCTCCTCTGCTGGTTCCTCAGGTTATCTGCATTTGAAATGGAGGGATTTTAGCCCCTGCCTCTACCTGACCGACCGAGTGCTCTTCTCCCTTCCTCCTCACCACCAGCCAATGGCTGGGTGGTTCTGTACCTTACTGTAATGGCGGGTCACTGGCGCCCTTCCACTTTCTATGATTATAATGACCTTGGTGGGGCCAGGGCTTGAAAACATTGGATTAAGGGGAAAGGAAAATGAGGGGAGGTTTCCATTTTGCTCTTGGCATCAAATTTGTGGGGAATTTCTGCCAAGAATCCCCCTCCGCCACTTTCCACCCTCCCCACCACCCCTCAACTTGACGGGGCGCGGGCTCTCATGGACCGCGGTGTCTGCCGGCTGGAGCTGAAGCGAATAATGATACACAGGCTTTCACTTAGAAATGAATTAAAGGGCAGGAGGAAGGTGGTGGGATGCCTCCTTCAGCATACGCTTACATAGAGGGGAGTTTGAGACCCGCCGCGTTCAACACCATTCAGATTCAGTGGGTAGGCCTAAAACTGGCCCCATTCAGTCTCTCTGTGACTTGATGGAGAATTGAATGGATAGTAATTGGGAGGCCGCTACAGCGGTTGATCTTAAATTAAAGTTGTTGGGGTAAGTTAACTTTATAATGGGCCTGGTTCCAGAGAAGCTTCTGGGGTTTGATCAATACACATTTAAAATGTGTTGTTGCTTTCTGCATCAAACAGGTAGGCTGGCTGGCAATACCAAGGCCTGCAGGTATTGTCAGGATTCCAATGGGCACCCACTACGGTTGGGCGGTATGCAGATTTTCATACTGTCATACCGTTTCTGTACCAACCGTTACCGAGTCAAAATATATAGGCAGCTTAGGGTAGAGCAAATTAACATTCAATTCTCTAGCAACAGCTCTGGTGGACATTCCTGCAGTCAGCATTCCAATTGCACGCTCCCACAAAATGTGGACATCTGTGGCATTGTGTTGTATGACAAGACTGCACATTGTAAAGTTGTATTTTATTGTCCCCAGCACAAGGTGCACCTGTGTGATGATCATGTTGTTTAACCAGATTCTTGATATGTCAGGTGGATGGATTATCTTGGGAAAGGAGAAATTCGCACTAACAGGGATGTAAACAAATGTGTGCACAACATTTGAGAGAAATAAGCTTTTTGTCCACATGGAACTTTTCTAAATGGTATATCGCCCAAGCCTAGCATCCACTGAGAATCCCTCCAATTCATTCAGAATGCTCTTTTGAATCAAGGTTGTCAATGAGGTGACACTTCATTTAATTTCCAATGCCCTGAGTAATTACAAAAACATGTCTGATAAGCAACTTGCTTCACAATAACTTCAGGGGGCTACTTGTGAGTAATTAACCCTATTTTGGACACACTTTTCATCAAGTGTCAAACTCACTAGAGGTGCTAAGCAGGTAATTTAAGATAGGATTTCTTTATGCCCAACAACAGGGACTCAGGGAAGCATAATATGCAAATCTCCTAAAGTAATTATTTAGGGATGTCCATTGCCTTCCCCCATAATACTTATTCAGTTAGGCTTAATTAGTACGGTTTCTTGACAAAGATCCAGGGATGACTTCCCAGCCTGATTGTCGGCCATGACACTTGATCTGGTCTCTCTCGAACGACATCTTCAGTGTGCCCTCTGTATTTTACATTGACCTAATTTAACAGAACAAATGAAAGGTCCACCATGTCCACTAGGAGGCCTAAAAATATATCACAAAGTTACCAGCAATCTGTTTCACACAGTACCTACCTGGTCTCAATCAACCCCCCCCCTACTCCTCTGTGTGGAATGGAAGTGCCTTAGCCTTGGTAACGATTTTCTCCATGTTGACAAGCCACAACAGGGAGATGTACAGCTTCGGAGAGCAGCCCTTTGGCTAGGACGTAGCCCCGGCACTGAGTAATACCAATCTCACAGGAGTAGCACAGGCTCTCAGTTGGCCGCAGTTCATAAGGAACTGCGAACAGCTCGCTGGTGCAGCTGGGAAAGACAGAGGGGAAGAGAGAGGGAGAGTACTGGTGGTGGGGAAGCTGCTAAGAGCTCTGGGCGGTTTTCTCTGTTGTACCACACAAAGTGCATCTAGGGCCCTGCAGGACAGGCCTTTAACAGGCGTGAGGGATGTAGAGATATAGAGAACGAGAGAGAGGAGGGAGGTCTGGGGAGCAGGAAGCTCTAGTCGGCCAGTCGTGCCAGACTGCTGCCTCTGCTTCTGAACAGGGATGTGATTTATTATCGAGGCTCATTTCACTCATAAAAGAGAGATGGAAATGACATCGCAGAGAATTAGAGAGGTCTCCTCAATTGTCTCTGAGAAGAAAGCCATAGCTGTAGGCGTGGGGATATTTCGGAGCATGTGGTACGCGTCTAACTGGTGCGTGAAATCAGAGGAGGGTTTTTGCTTAGGTTGGCATAGATTTTAAATACATGGTAATTTTATGTAGCTCTACTGTCTTGATGTATGTTGTTGTTAGGGGGGCTTAAAATGGCTTTCGTCCAACACGCTGATCTTGCCGCCCTGGCGGAGAGCACTCTAGCACGGTGGAGTGCTAATGTCATGACCTCACTTCCTGTGTGGGTGGAAGAGAAGCCAGGAGGCCCCCACACTTGCCAGGCTCTTGTTAGCCTTTGGCAGCAGCAGCCAGGCAAACTCTGTCCTCTCTTGTCTGGAAGTCAGTACTAGGCTTAGGCAGTATCCAGATTTTCATACCATCATACTGGGATTTACACTATCACGGCATAGCACACAAGGGGGCGCCTAAAACGCAAAAATGCCCGTTGCGCATCTATTACCAGAATGCTCACAGAATTAGCACAAGTAATATCAAAGTCACATAGACGCTTCTAGCTGAATGCTAACAAGTGAAAATGGACAAACTATTTGCAAAGACTGGCAAATCCAGCTCATGAAGTTATACAAGCACGCTACCAAATGTCATTTTCGTTGAGTGGGTATAAGTGAAACTGAACAAGAGAAATTGTGCAAATGAAAAAGTTGTGATGCATGCTTATTTGAAGGAAGAGCAGCATGTGTACACAAAGCAGAGGGGAGGAGAAAAAAACGCTTCTAGGAAGCACAGGGAAAAAATTGCAGCTGAACAGGTAACTCACCAAGAAATTGTTGACTTCTCAAACACGGCAGAAAGCCGTTATAAGGTATCTGATGGCAAATATTTGGTAGTGAATTGCATACAACCGTAACTCCCTCACCTCATGTGCACCACACAACAGAGGCTGTGTCTAGACTTGACAGTTCGTGCAGCTTGAGTATTCTGATCATAGAGTTCTGATCATGGAATTCCGAACACGTCATGCGTCTACACCTACATTTAAATGTGTCCACAGTGTGTCCGGATTCTCTTTTCCTGCGCTATAATCAAATGCCAGTATGCATTCTACAAATGGTGGAATAGGCTAAATATGATAACGCAACAACTGATGGCAGTAGCTTACTACCGTAGCTAACTAGCCAGCTAACCTCTGTAACTAGCCAGCAAGCAATGCTAAAGAGATTACAAACGGGTTAGCATAACTCTAGCCAAACAAAAAAGTTTTTATGAAGATTAGCTGGCTAGCACTTGAGTCCAGCAAACACGTTCCACGCGTTTCCTCCTACATTTATAATGAAAAGGTCCCTCTCGGTCCCAAAACACAAGTTTTCTGGATACTTGTGGAAGAAGTGCTGATGATGTCGCCCACTGTATGCGCTTTCGGTGGCCTGACTGTGTCCAGACTGAGGAGAAATCTGTACACAATGCATCCCTGACCACCTCCTGAAGTGGTCAGACAGATCTGAACACAATCACACCACAAAGCCACTTTTGTGCATCTAGACCCGTCTATTCAATGCAATCTTCGTATTCTGATAGCAGAAGTCGCATGTAAGTGTCAAGCGTAGACACGACCAGAGACTCGCTGATAGATATCAACCTCTATGGACTCACCAGCTCCCACTTTCTCCCATTGTGCTATTTACAAACTCATGACAGGCTGAACTGTTCTGGGGAACTATGGTAAGCTTCATAATGTAAAATAATGTGACAGGTGAAATGAAGAACACAATCTGCTTTTTCTCCTAACGTATTGCACTCCTAACGTATTTGACCGCAGGTATTAACTTAAAAAGTAGCTACAAATATTCACATTTATTTTTAAACTTAAAAGAAGCCATTTTGACGGTATTGAAAAACCATCCTGTGGCTTTTTCCAAATACCCGGGATATAGTATGTATTAGAGGTCGACTGATTAATCGGAATGGCCGATTTTTCAAGATTTCATAACAATCGGAAATCTGTATTTTTGGACACCGATTTACACTTTTATTTCATCTTTATTTAACTAGGCAAGTCGGTTAACACGTTCTTATTTTCAATGACGGCCTCGGAACAGTGGGTTAACTGCCTCGTTCAGGGGTAGAACGACAGATTTTCACCTTGTCTGCTCGGGGGATCCAATCATGCAACCTTACAGTTAACTAGTCCAACGCTATAACCACCTGCCTCTCGTTGCACTCCACAAGGAGACTGCCTGTTACGCGAATGCAGTAAGCCAAGGTAAGTTGCTAGCTAGCATTAAAGTTATCTTATGAAAAACAATCAATCAATCATAATCACTATTTAACTACACATGGTTGATGATATTACTACTTTATCTAGCGTGTCCTGCATTGCATATAATCTGACTGAGCAGACAAGTATCTGACTGAGCTGTGGTAGGTAGCAGCAGGCTCGTAAGCATTCATTCAAACAGCACTTTTGTGCGTTTTGCCAGCAGCTCTTCATTGTGCGTCAAGCATTGCGCTGTTTATGACTTCAAGCCTATCAACTCCCGAGATGAGGCTGGTGTAACCGAGGTGAAATGGCTAGCTAGTTAGCGGGGTGCACGCTAATAGAGTTTCAAACGTCACTCGCTCTGAGACTTGGAGTGGTTGTTCCCCTTGCTCTGCATGGGTAACGCTGCTTCGAGGGTGGCTGTTGTCGTTGTGTTCCTGGTTCGAGCCCAGGGAGGAGTGAGGAGAGGGACGGAAGCTATACTGTTACACTGGCAATATTAAAGTGCCTATAAGAACATCCAATAGTCAAAGGTTAATGAAATACAAATGGTATAGAGGGAAATAGTCCTATAATTCCTATAATAACTACAACCTAAAACTTCTTACCTGGGAATATTGAAGACTCATGTTAAAAGGAACCACCAGCTTTCAAATGTTCTCATGTTCTGAGCAAGGAACTTAAACGTTAGCTTTCTTACATGGCACATATTGCACTTTTACTTTCTTCTCCAACACTCTCCAACACTCCAAAACCATATTGAACATGTTTCATTATTTATTTGAGGTTAAATTTATTTTATTGATGTATTATATTAAGTTAAAATAAGTGTTCATTCAGTATTGTTGTAATTGTCATTATTACAAATAAATAAATAAAAACTGGCCAATTTAATCGGTATCGGCTTTTTTGGTCTTCCAATAATCGGTATCGGCGGTGAAAAATCAAAATCGGTCGACCACTAGTATGTATGGTATAATGCCCAAGCCTAGTCACTACCTCCTTCCACAACACTGTACTGTACAGTTGGGTTGAGCAGCGAGTCTGCCACACTAATGCATTTAACTAGCCAGGCTAACAGCTGTGTCTGTCTGCTTTGTGGGGAGTTTTGGGCCTTGATTGGGGCCGTTTCATTGCCGCGGGGAGATTCAAAGTGCCAGGAACGAACGAGGCAGGACAGAGGGACCGAGGCAGTCAGGCCAGGCAGATGCAGAGTAGTGGAACCACATGGTATGTAAGGCTCTCAAGGGAAACAATATATCACATCCAGAGAGAGTGGAAGCGTTTGGCTGTGTTACAACAAAGCACCACTCCAGACCAGATAAGTTAAATTAATTGACGTGAAGTCATCTCTGTGAAAGCCATTGTCAGTGGCGTGTGGGGCGATTGGAGGTTATTTACGACGCTGAAACGCAGGTGAGTACCTGGCGCTGATGATTCTGTGGCTGCCACGTGCGGAGAATGCCCTTCCATTTGGCACAATGCAGATGATGACTTCACCACGTCTTCTGAGTGAACCGCTGTGACCTTGAGGTAGAGAGGCTCCGGTTCTTTAGCGTTGTCCCATTGTTGTCTGAACGAGGGAATTTTGCCGCCTGATTCGTCCTCATCGTGGTAATGAGATGGGTGCATTATTGGACGTCTAGTACTAGACGAGTATCACTCATCATGACTGCTCAGACATGCTAATTAGCCAGATATCTCGTCATCAACAAAATGGAGACACATGACCCCCAAAAATCTGGAACTCAGGATAGCTTGTAAAACCTTTTGGTGAGTTGATAATGAACAGGGTTTAGTTGGACTGATCTCTATGTGATTGCCTCTTTCTGTTCCTGAATTACCAGTGTGATCTCAATAGACAAGTCAGTCAGTTGTTGGTTCAGATTGCTAGGGCTGCATCTGCAAATGCCACCCTATTCCCTACATGGGTCCAAGGTAGTGCACTATATAGGGAATAGGGTGCCATTTGGGACACATCCTAGGTCATTAATCCCTGCGCTCTACGGGGAGTGGTCAGCACCAGATCTATTGACACTTTCTACCAGAAGGTTTTCTAGATCAGCGACAAATCCTCCCTGAAAAAAATAATGCTTAAAAACCTAATTTGGCACGCACAGCCAGACTTTGTGTTCGTCAACTCTGGGCCAAAGGAAGCATCCCAGCAATCCCTCCCTCTTCTTTTTCCTCTCCTTCTGGTCCTTTGGCCAGGAACCGCCTCATCCTTTTTTTGGCGGAAGTACATTTTGTTGTTCTCATGTAGCATCTCTTGTGAGAGCCAGTGGATTGACCTTGATGACCCTCCCAGTTAGTGATGAGGTCTTCAGAAACAAGACCGCTCCAACCCACTGTACCCGGAGGGCTTAAGTGATGGTTGTCATAGCGATCGTTATGCCGCAGAGAACGGCCTCTCTCACGGGTGAAAGACAGCGACAAGGCTTTGAATGCTGCAGCTTTCAGGTCACAACCTGGTTATGACAGATGTGGACGGAACCAGAAAAGGCTGGATGGATATGGATGCAGTGCACACAAGACAAACAACAGACGTACATCGATGTCTGGTCTGTATAGATTTCAGGTCAGGATTTGAGATCAACATTATCTGCCACGCAGGACATGTCTTTTATACCTTGAAAGCGAGAAAAGGCACGATGGGTATTGGTCTGTGTTCCAAATGGCATCCAATTCCCTTCATAGCCTACAGGCCCTGGCCAAAAGAAGTGCACCATGTAGGGAATAGGGTGTCATTTGAGATGTAGCCTAGGTGTGACGGGGAGCAGCGGCGGGCGAACAATGCCTCTTCATTCCCACTGGCTGCCCTGGCCAGGCGTTTTAACATGGAGATTGGAAACAGAAACAGCTCCCCCCCACCTCTTCCTCCCCTGGACCTGCATGCAAATGAAGGTTAGCCTCTCCTGCTGTGCCACTGC
Source organism: Oncorhynchus kisutch (assembly GCF_002021735.2). NCBI lineage: Eukaryota > Metazoa > Chordata > Actinopteri > Salmoniformes > Salmonidae > Oncorhynchus > Oncorhynchus kisutch. The sequence continues at coordinate 2,005,577 of NC_034180.2, read as the reverse complement.
GATTCTTCCCTCTTTTTTTTCTCTCCCTTTTTCTAATGGACGCAAACTGGCTCTGGCTCCCCCCCCCCCCCCCCCCCCCCCGCTATTCCTAGGGAAGAGGAAGAAGGGACCAGGACCAATCCTGATGAGTGTCCCTGTCCTGAGTGACAGGCTAGAATCCAAGCAGGCACTGCCTCAGGCGCCTCTGCCAAACTGCTGTCAACCCAATACCACCATGGAAAAAGCCATATTCGCCGCCGCCACCCCCCCCCCCCCCCAGCTCTCTAACGCTCAACTCTCCACTCCATGCTCACTCACTTTCGACAGCTCTCTCATACACTGTCTCTCTCTTATACACACATAGTGCCTCTCTCTCACACTGTCTCTTACACCCACAGTCAGTAACACACACACTTTCTCTTTCTCACACACTTTCTCACAACCACCCACCATCTCTCTCTTTCCCTCGCTCTCTCTCTCTCTGGGGGGTGACTGGCTGCTGTAGTAGGACCGGTCGACCGTGTTCTTGTGCCAGTGGGCTCAGTGTGATTTACGCTGGCTGGCTGGAGGACCGCCCCCTCCCCATTGTGCCCCCCCTGTCTCATACCGTATGGCCCATACACACACTGCGCTCTGCTCTCTCACTCCTCTCTGTGACTAAGTGGGCAGCCTGCCCCTCAGTGTGTGTGCCAGAATGTGACGTACTAGTGGTGCTAGCTATGTTAGCGTCATTGCTACTTAGAGTAAGCCCACCTCTTGGGGTCGTCACTAGCTACTACAGCCACAGTCTAATTATGGCTAAACCCTGCCTATTTCTACAATTTATCTTCTTAAAATACGATTTTAAACCTAACCTTAACCACACTGCTAACCTTACGTCTAGCCCTAACTTTAAATTCAGATCAAAAAGCTCATGTTTGTTTTGAATGAAATTATATAGCCAATTTTGAGTTTGTGGCTGTGGTAACTAGTAACAGCCGCCTCTTAGTTCTTGACATCACTCCTCCTGTTGTTTCACCATTAACAGGGCTGTATCTGTTCTGTTCTGGAACAGTGTTGTCGTGGCACACATATTTACTACAGAAAGTCTTGGCAAATTACCCTCAAAGTCATGATACCAAATTTATGGGATGGATGCTGGCAAGGTTCCCCTTTAGTAATTATTTATAGTCCTACATTTGAGTGTAATGAAGTGTTCACATACTGTACATAGGAACTCTACAGCAATATCGTACTGTAGCCTAAATTTAGGGTTTACTGTATTTTTGGCACAGTGAGTGAACTGTACTTAGGGTTGTTACGGTGACCGTATTAACGCCACACCGGCAGTCATGAGTCATAATCGCAGTCAAATTCCACATAACCGTTGAGTCACGAGAATCTCCTCTTATGCACTCTGGTCGTGCGTTGCTAGTACCCAACTCACTAACGATCATTAGGTTGCTAATCAAATCAAATTGTATTTGTCACATGCGCTGACTACAATAGTGAAATGCTTTCTAACAAGCCTTTAACCAACAATGCAGTTTTAAGAAGAATACCTAAAAAAATAAGAAATAAAACTAACAAATAATTAAAGAGCAGCAGTAAAATAACAATATATAGCGAGGCTATATACAGGGGGTACCGGTACAGAGTCAATGTGCGGGGTCATCGGTGTCGAGGCAATGGAGGTAATATGTACATGCAGGTAGAGTTATTTAGGTGACTATGCATAGATAAAACGGAGAGTAGTAGCAGTGCAAAAGGGGGGAGGGGGAGCAATGAAAATAGTCTGGGTAGCCATTTAATTAGATGTTCAGGAGTCTTATGGCTTGGAGGTAGAAGCTGTTTAGAAGCGTCTTGGACCTAGACTTGACGCTCTGGTACCGCTTGCCGTGCAGTAGCCGAGAGAACCGTGTATGACTGGGGTGACTGGAGTCTTTGACGATTTTTAGGGCCTTCCTCTGACACCGCCTGGTATAGAGGTCCTGGATGGCAGGAAGCTTGGCCCCAGTGACGTACTGGACCGTACGCACTACCCTTTTGTAGTGCCTTGCGGTCAGAGGCCGAGCAGTTGCCATACCAGGCAGGGATGCAACCAGTCAAGATGCTCTCCATGGTGCAGATGTAGAACGGTCCTTATGGTCTGGTACTCAGGACTCTATTGTCCCCCCATCAGGTCCTTATGGTCTGGTACTCAGGACTCTATTGTCCTCCCATCAGGTCCTTATGGTCTGGTACTCAGGACTCTATTGTCCCTCCATCAGGTCCTTATGGTCTGGTACGCAGGACTCTATTGTCCCTCCATCAGGTCCTAATGGTATGGTACTCAGGACTCTATTGTCCCTCCATCAGGTCCTAATGGCCTGCTAGTTTATGCACATGCCTATATATGACCTGTCGCGCAGAGAGAGGCTGCTTGCTTCTTAAACAGTAGTTGATGAGTGGCGTGAAATAATCCAAAGTTTATTGGTCACGTACACAGATTTGCAGATGTTATCGCAGGTGCATCGAAATGCTTGTTTCTAGCTCCAATAGTGCAGTAATACCTAGCTATAATTATTATAATTTAAAAAATCTAAATGATGAAATAGAAATAAATAAGTAGTGTTCTAAGCCCAGATGTTTCTATATGTAGTCCCGTGTGAAAGCAGAGTTTTGATAGCTGCCACTAAAAAGAGGAGGATCCCAGCTGCTACTATATGTATTTCTCAGCTGTGCTATGAAACCGGAGCAGCCTCCCCCGCATGATTGGAAAAACGAACTGCGGGAAGCGCTCCCGTTCGCTATTCGGGTGCATATCGACTGCCCCTGTTCCTGCCCATTTGATAATGGACCATTCTAAATCAAAACAAATTTGACATATTAGTAAAGACGAGATTAAATTGAGAATCGTTTGATGGGTGAAAATATGATCAATTGATGAGAGAACAGAGTGTGCAACCTGAGGCAAGGAACAGAGCGCAAGCTTTTTTTGAGACTTTTTTTCAAATCATCAATAGTCTATAGTCACATCATGCAGCCCATATATGTTCTGATTTCTAAGACATTCTAAAGTTTGTCTCATTCACAACTAAAGTTGACAAATAACTGTAAATCTAGTGTATAAGACCTGTTTCAAATGGTCACCTTATAGCCACTTCATATGTGCACTTGCTCCAGAATGGGGAAAAATATCCTTTCTATTTTATTCAGCTAAGTTAAATTATATTCTTATTATTTTAGATGATATAATTTTATAGTAAGCGTATATTGCCTGCTAACTGAAGTAGCCTACAGTCTATGACTTGGTGCGTAGCCAGATAACATACAGGAGGCCGACTCATATTCTGCTCTACTGAAATACATTTTCTTCATATCATAATGTTTCTTTAAACCTGCCTTAAATAAATAATAGATCTATTGTGATGGTGTATGTTAAATTGATTTATTAGACCTTTTTAAATGATGTTCCCAAGGCACTCATTAGTGGCTTGTATGCTGGAGGCCTGGAGATACTACATGTGTTTATAGTAGTTAACGGTCAGTTACCGTGAGACCGACAGTATAACCGTCTGACAAAATGTCATGACTGCCACGGCTCTAACTGTGCTCCAATAATCTACATACGTAGCCTACATACATACTAGTACCTATGATTGGTGACATAGTGAGGATGCTAAGGGAATGTCAGTGTATTATGGACATTATTCTTAGCACTGTGACAACTGTAACGAGACACAATTATTCCCATTGATTTACATCTAAAAGCTAGTTGTCCGTCAACCTCTGAGAAATAGGCCTTGCTTTGTGGCGGTTGCCAAATCTGAAGCAACTTTGGGACTGAAGTACACTGAAACTGTTGTTTTCACCTGAGAGAAGTAACCCAGGACTGGCCTATATCAAAATGGGCTATCTACCAAGTATGCAAGTGGCAGTAAAAGTATAGGCTAGTCAATGTAGCCTACCTGGGCTGGGTTTCCCTAAAGCATCGTGGCACTAAGATCATATTTTGTCCATTTTAGTTTCTTAGTGCTACGATGCTTTAGGGAAACACAGCACTGACTTCTCTTCAATGCTATCCACTGGTTGTAGCTTCTATGACAACTTTATCCTATCAACTGTCCTTGTGTCCTCTTTCAATATTATGAAAATAATGCAAATGTGGTATTAAGTGTCATAATGTATCCTTGTCTCATAGCTTTCACTGTTGCACTACTGCTACTTTTTATGGTTCACCAGGGTAATGTTTAGGCTGAATCAGGGTATAAAATGTACTTTTTGGTCCACCAGCCACTCACATTTTTTACCAGCCAAAATACCCCCCCCCCCACACACACGCTACAACGACACCAACAAAACACAAAAGAATTGATGAGGATGCTTTGTAATGTTTCTAAAACAGTAAATGTATAACTAGTAAGAAGTTGTTATATTAACCTAAATATCACATTTCACCTGTCCTTTTAAAGGCAGGAATAAGCTACATAGTTCTTTGACTTTGTGCCATATTCATTTACCAGCTATGAAACAAAACTGCAGAAATAGTTTGAAAACAGCTACTGCAGCATTCATTTTACTATAAATGTGATCATACATTTACTATTTTTATTCACAAATGTGAGTAAAATCCCGCACTGTGGAGCCCTGACCACCCGCCAACGTGGCTGGTGAAATAGACATCTTACCCACCAGTGACAAATGTACCCGCATTTGGTAGGTGGCGGGTGTTAATTTTAGGCCCTGGGCTGAATGGTAAATTAAGAAATACCTTGTTAATTGTAATTACAGGCGCTCTGTGAGAACTGAGTAGCCTATTTCTGTAGTGAAAGTGTGTGCTTCTCCTTGGTGGTTGTTTTTTTTGTGCTCTGTGAGGGGCTTTGATGCCACATCTAAGATTATGGGCATGTGTTGTTTCTGTTCCATAAAAAAAAAAAATGGCCGGGAAAAATAAACGCCGGTGCAAAGGGCACTCCATCTGCGCTGAGGAATTTCAGAGGTCTGGGGGCCTCGAGTCGACTCATTCTCTTCCAGGAACACTTCTCCTTCCTCTTTCACCTCTGGCACGAGGCCCGAAGTACCCACAAAATGCCCGGGGCCAAGGCCAACAGTACACAGATGGTTATATGCTGCGCTACATTTCAATACGACGGACAGAACCGAACCACAGACATTACTGTATAGCAGGGGTTGGCAACATGCGGCCCACGGGACAAAACCAGCCCGTAACAGACTTTTGGGGGTCCCCTCAAAGTAAAAATAAATAATTACAAAAATAAATGAAAAGGACTGTAAAATCATCAGGAATTCAGCAAAAATGTAGATTTAGTAAATCTATTCCCAAGTATTTCCACAAATAGAATATATATATAAATGATTGTCTGTAATAAAGGTATGAAATTATTGTTATTTTCAAATACAATCTCTTTTGGGATTAGTTGTGGTCAATTAGCGGTGTACAAATTGTTGTAATTATTTTTTGACAACAATAGACCCGTGGCTGAATCTAGTTGCTCTATATATAGCTTGGGCTAACAGCTACCCCCGGATCCCGGTCCATGCTGAGAGTGTGATCTAGACCAGGGTTTCCCAACCTCTCAACCAAAACGTGCACCTAGCGGTGGCCCCGGGAACGAGTTTGGGGAAACCCTGGTCTAGGCTAACTCCTGAGCCACCATGAATGATGCGTTTTCCAGTTTCCCACTTCCCACATGTTATCTATGTCAGAGACTGGAAACTGGAGTAGTCATTTTGGCTCTGACATGGGATAAAAGGTGATGGGTGTGTTTATGGTTTAAGAACAGGTTATATACAGAGTTGTGTGTGGACATAAGCCTACTATAGGTGTAGATGATTTAGAGTATGGGCTTCTTTCTAACTCGGGCTGTTAAAAGCACAGTTCTAGTTAAGTGCTGTATTTTTAAACTGGTAAATGCCATGTGGTGCTCCCAGAACTCCAGAAGGCATGTACCCTCTTGAGTTTGTCCACGCATCACCGTCCATCTGAGCCTGGATCAGTGAGCCGCACTGAGAGCTGAATATCTCTGTCTTTATCTCTATCAATCACTGATCTCAGACCAGTCTCTCACTCACAGTCCCCTTGGGCTATGGTCAAATGTAGTGCACTATAAAGGCAGTGCACTGTAAAGGGAATAGGGTGCCATGTGGGACTGAGAGGATTTATGACAAACAGCTGACTAGTCAGTCAGTGACATGGTGCCTTTTGTAACGTGGGATGTATCGTGATAGATGCACTCTGACAATTATTCACCCTTTCCCCAAAAGAAAAGAGTGGAAAATGTGCACTTAACATATTGATGTCCCGTATAAAGTCCTGCGAAGGGGTTTGAATTTACGACCGCCAGTTCAGGCTCAACCAGCTGGTTATATTTAGAGAGTCTGTGTCTTTTTTCACACACGCACGCACGCTCAGTCTTTTCCAACAGGACAAACTCAGAGTGAGGGTGAGACTGAAGAGAAGAGGAAGATGGAGAGAAAGTCCCAGTGAATGGAATTACCTTCCTCTCCGGGACGGGGGCTGACTGCTAGTCGTTTGCAGCGACATGAGCCTGCTGGTGGACAGGGCTAGCTGCTAGGGTCCTCTCCCACCATATTGTCCGGCGCCGCACGCTAATAAGGCAGAAGCCCTGACTGCAGGGCACGCTCATTAGCATAGCCCGCGGACATGGCAACCCCCGCCAGGGCTCAGCATGGACACTTAATTACCGCCACGGCTCCTTCTCCTTTCTACACTCCGCCTCCTCCCTCGTATTACACCTCTCCACTCTTCCCTCCTCGTACAGTATACAACCCCTAACCCAGGCCAACAGCAGCCAGCCACTCCTAGTCACAGGAGAGCATGCTGGGATAGCCCCGATATGGCTCAAGCTGTGCTGGCTGTGTGGTGAGTTCCGTAACTGTGCTGTAGCTGTGCTGGATTTAAATAGCCAGTCTGAGTGGTGGACTTGACTGTGGTCTTGAACCCACCCTCTTCATCTTTTACTTATGTCTCTCTCT
>NC_034180.2:1995120-1998520 GCF_002021735.2 Oncorhynchus kisutch | reverse complement strand
CCCCCCCCCCCCCCCTGTACTGGAGACTGCCCCTCCCCCACCACCACTGTACTGTAGAGACTGTGGCCCCCCACCACCACCACTGTACTGTAGAGGACTATGCCCCCCACCACCACCGTACTGTAGACTGCCCCCCCCCCCCCCCCCCCGTACTGGAGACTGCCCCTCCCCACCACCACTGTACCTATAGAGACTGTGCCTCCCCCCCCACCACCACTGTACTGTAGACTGCCCCCCACCCCAACCGTACTGGAGACTGCCCCTCCCCCACCACCACTGGTACTGTAGAGACTGTGGCCCCCCACACCACCACTGTACTGTAGAGACTGTGCCCCACCACTGTACTGTTAGAGACTGTGCCCCACCACCACTGTACTGCATAGTGGTTTAAAGTACTTTTTAAGTAGTTTCTTTTCGGTATCTTTACTTTACTATTTATACTTTTGATGAATTTTGCTTCACTACATTCCTAAAGAAAATGTTTGTTCTTACTCTCCATACATTTTCCTTGACACCCAAAAGTACTCGTTACATTTGAATGCTTAGCACAACAGGAATTGCTCCAATTCGCACACTTATCAACAGAACATTCCTGGTCATCCCTACTGCCTCTGATCTGGCAGACTCACTAAACACAAATGCTTCGTTTTGTAAATGATGTCAAATGTTGGAGTGTGCCTCTGGCTATCCGTAAATAAAATAAAAAAACAAGAAAATGGTGCCGCCTGGTTTGATTAAGATAAGGAATTTTAAGTGATGTATATTTTTACTTTGGGTATTTAAATATATTTTAGTAATGTTTACTTTTGATACTTTATATTTTAAACCAAATACTTTTCGACTTTTACTTAAGTAGAGTTTTACTGGGTGACTTTTACTTGAGTAAATTTCTGTTAAGTTATCTTTTACTTTTACTCAAGTATGAAAACTGGGTACCCCCCCCCCCCCCCCATTACCACTGTACTGGAGACTGCCCCCACTACCACCACCACCACCACCACCACCACTGTACTGTAGAGACTAGAGGTCCACCGATTATGATTTTTCAACGCCGGATACCGATTATTGGAGGACCAAATAAGTCGATACCGATTAAATTGGCCAGTTTTTATTTATTTATTTGTAATAATGACAATTACAACAATACTGAATGAACATTTATTTTAACTTTTAATATAATACATCAATAAAATCAAATTAGCCTCAAATAAATAATGAAACATGTTCAATTTGGTTTAAATAATGCAAAAAACAAAGTGTTGGAGAAGAAAGTAAAAGTGCAATATGTGCCATGTAAGAGTCTACAATATTCCCAGGTAAGAAGTTTTAGGTTGAAGTTATTATAGGAATTATAGGACTATTTCCCTCTATACCATTGGTATTTCGTTACTTTGACTATTGATGTTCTTATAGGCACTTTAGTATTGCCAGTGTAACGTTTGAAACGCTATTAGCGTGCACCCCGCTAACTAGCTAGCCATTTCACTTCGGTTACACCAGCCTCATCTCGGGAGTTGATAGGTTTGAAGTCATAAACAGCTCAATGCTTGACGCACAACGAAGAGCTGCTGGCAAAACGCTCAAAAGTGCTGTTTGGATGAATGCTTACGAGCCTGCTGCTGCCTACCACCGCTCAGTCAGATACTTGTATGCTTGTATGCTCAGTCAGATTATATGCAACGCAGGACACGCTAGATAAACTAGTAATATCATCAACCATGTGTAGTTAAATAGTGATTATGATTGCTTGTTTTTTATTAGATAAGTGTAATGCTAGCTAGCAACTTACCTTGGCTTACTGCATTCGCGTCTCCTTGTGGAGTGCAATGAGAGAGAGGCAGGTTGTTATTGCTTTGGACTAGTTAACTGTAAGGTTGCAAGACTGAGCTGACAAGGTGAAAATCTGTCGCTCTGCCCTTGAACGGGGCAGTTTACCCACCGTTCCTAGGCAGTCAACTGACTTGCCTAGTTAAATACAGATTAAAAAAAGGTCACAAAAAAAACGTCGCCCCAAAATACCAATTTCCGATTGTTATGAAAACTTGAAATCGGCACAAATTAATCGGCCATTCCGATTAATCGGTCGACCTCTAGTAGAGACTGTATCACCACCACCACTGTACTGTAGAGATTGTATCACCACCACCACCACCACTGTACTGTAGAGACTATACCATCACTACCACCACTGTACTGTAGAGACTATATCATCACTACCACCACTGTACTGTAGAGACTGTATCACCACCACTGTACTGTAGAGACTATACCATCACTACCACCACTGTACTGTAGAGACTATATCATCACTACACCACTGTACTGTAGAGACTGTATCATCATCATCACCACCACCACTGTACTGGAGAGACTGGGCTGTGGGAGGGGAAAGAGGGGTTTAGGTTGTTTTTAATCATATCCTCGGCTGTACAGTAATGTGTAGTAGTGGACTAGTATAGTGTGTGTGGACAGTCTAGTGTGTGTGTGTGTGCGTGCACGCTGAGCCCCAGACAAAGCCCCCCCTCCCCTCGTAGCCTGGGTCAGAGATTGACCTTGTGAAATGTCAGCCCACCCACGGGGTGGCCCTGCCTGTGTCTCTCACTCACACACACACACACACACACACACGGTGGTCCTGCCTGTGTCACACACAACCGTGGCGGCGGGGTGCGGCAGAGGCAGCATTGTAGCGTTACGGCTAGCCTAGCGTCTTGAGGTGTAGTGTTGCGTGGAGGAGTCTCGGGACCTCAACACTAAACCCAGGAAGGAGAGAGAGAAAGGCAGGGGGAGAGTTAGCGAAAGAGATGGGGAGGGCAGCAAATGGCAAGAGAGATGATGGGAAAGAGGGAGAAGGAGAGGTCGATAGAGGGAGGGATAGTTCAAATTCACCCCCCCCCTCAACCTTCCACTTTGTACTCCTGAGACCTCAGGTCATCAATCTAGCCATTTCCCACTAACGATATTACAGCCATTAGGGCCTGGCTACTTTCTTTCTGTAGCATGTCACATGGACGTGGGTCATGCACCTCGCATACTTCGCCCCTCTGGCCCTGCTCAGGTGACTAAAAGCTTTCAGTGAGAGTGAACTGCCAGCCATCTCTCTCTCTCTTGTCTCTTCTCTCTCTCTCTCTCTCTCTCTCTCTTGTCTCTCTCTCTCTCTCTCTCTCTCTCTCTCTCTCTCTCTCTCTTGTCTCTCTCTTCTCTCTCTGTCTCTCCTCTCCTATCTGTCTTCTCTCTCTCTCTCGCTCGCTTGTATCTCATCTCTCTCCTTGTCTCTCTCTCTCTCTCTCTCTCTCTCTCTCTCTCTCTCTTGTCTTCTCTCTTCTCTCTCTCTCTCTCTTGTCTCTCTCTCTCTCTCTTGTCTCTCTCTCTCTCTCTCTCTCTCTGTCTCTCTCTCTCT
>NC_034180.2:1979270-1995020 GCF_002021735.2 Oncorhynchus kisutch | reverse complement strand
ACACACACACAGTGCATAGAAACACACGCAACGGGTACACACACACACATCATAAACTCTGTAAAAAAGAGAGGTCAGGTCTCTGGTTGTAAGGTGTAGTGTCCTGACTCCTGTAAGTGTTCAGTCTCTTCTTGTCCCTGCCCTGGCCTCTGCCACGGTGTGTGTGTGTCCTGAGTCCTGTGGTGTGTGAGATGGAGTGTGTACTAGCGTCCCTGCGTGGTGGGTAGATTTGTCGCTGTGCATGTACGCAGAGTGTTTGGGCCACGGTTGGGGTCACCTCTCTGGCCCATAGTCGGTGACGACCAGACCAGATGTGAGCTGACTCTAATGACCCCTGCGGATGGGGTCGCTGAGGCAACCGCTTTCCCCTCTGCCTGTAAACAGAGAAGCAACCCACCAGTGTTCTTAGATGGGGTCGCCAAGGTGAAGACTAGCCTTGATGTGTGTGAGCGAGAGAGACGAGAGCTCAAATTGTGTGTGTGTGTGTGTGTGTGTGCGCGGCTTCTCTTGACCTTTTTTTTGTTATTCTTGCTCTGTTTTCTTCGGTTGATGCTCAATGGGTTTATTTTTTGTTGAACCCTCTACTGTCCCCCCCCTCCTCCCAGTACAGTAAAGTTTTGACATTTTCTTTGCCCAGGCTTGTTGCTTTCTGACATCTTCTTATGGAAAGGGGTTAATATGTTTCAGGAATACTCACTTTCTTTTGTTCGCCCTTGTCTGGCAAGCTGTAATGTTTTGCTTATGAATATTGATACACCAAGTGTATATTAATGACCCTGGGTGACCTTAACCCTATCCTTATTGGCTCCCTGGTGGTATCTGCATCCTCATGAATATTAAACAGGCTCTGTAACCTCCATTACCCTAATCTTTGCTGTCTAGCCTCCCGGAAGGTCCTGTCGTCATGGTAACCCTGTTACTAAACTCCTTGGGAAGAAAAAAAATTGACCCTGGGAAAAAATATATGTTGAAAATAAAGGATTGAGAAATCATTCAAATGATTGTATCCACCGTTGCTGGTGATTCTCAGTGCTGAGAGAAAGGCTTGAGGAAAGCTGGTGGATTTTGTTGCATTAAAGCTCCTTGGTTTTTCAGTGTTATTATGATTTTCTTCAGTCATTGCCAAGGCAGTGAGTTACCCCTTGCTGAGAGCACCGAAGTCTATTTGGTATTTTGAATAGGCTGTTCCCTTTGTACTTAGCTGGTAAATAGAATTCAGAGTGCTCACTTGTGATAAGGAGGCATCAGAATGAGTGTATAGTGTAGTAGTCTGGCTCACTTTGTAATCCAGGGTACAGGTGACTGCTGACTTGTTGATTTACAACGTCAAGGCTGTTCAAGTCAATGCCTCCTAGATTGTCATTTAAGGATGCGCTCTCAAACTTTTGTATAATTTTTGCCAGTAGTTTTGAAATTGGTTCTCAAGTGCCTAAAGTGTTCCCTGTTTTTTTCTGTGTACTACGTCATCATTTGGTATGATATGTTACGTCCCGCAATTTTGTAAAAAAATAAGTAATCCTACTATATGTTACAGATTTCTTGTGCTAAAGATCCTGGAGTTTATCTTTAATGACAAAATCCAGTCCTTTCCTGGGTAATGTTCATTGGGGAAAACTGTAGTAAAACATTGTGCAACAGAAAAAGCTAAAACAAATGTTTTCATATTGGATCATTTCAGGTTGCACCTCCCCGTTTCCCTCCGTTTATGATCCAATGAACGTGACCCTGGTTTGTCCTCAGCTCTGACCATGATGATCCCTTCCACCTCTCTTTCCCTCTCACCAAACGTCTCTTCTTATTCTCTCCTGTAGATGTGGACAGCGTCGAGGAGGGTGGGCCCGACGGGGTCTGCTGTCCCGTGGAGGACGACGGTGGCATTGGCGGCGGTGGCTGGTACGGGAACGCCTCCGACACGCGCTCCGAGTCGTCGTACAGCGGCGACATCCATGACGACCATGAGCTGTTCCTCCACGGGGGCTCCCCCCCCACCCCCTCCCCAGACCGACCTCCAGAACACCCCGACACCTCAACCGAGAGCTCCCTGGGGGGCTGCCCTACGCCTGTCCACAGCCATCACCACCACCGGGCCTCTCTTGAGCTCCTGAGCCTAGGGGTGGACGGAGGGGTGTTCTCTGCCCAAGATACCCTTTCCTCCGTGGTATCCTCGCTCTATGGAGAGGCTGCCTCCGAGGCCCTGGGGAAACCCCTGAGTAGTAACCTGCGGCGCCTCCTAGAGGCTGGGTCGTTGAAGCTGGATGGGGAACTTCTGGGGAGAGTGAGAGGAGGGGGAGGAGAGTCGCCCCCTATAGGCTTAGCTCCAGCCCTGACCCTCTCCCCCTCCTCCCATCATGCTCAGCAGCTAAGTGCCCTCGCCCGAAAACTGGCGGCCAATAACAACAACAACAACAGTGGAGGCTCCGCCTCGGCCTCGCCCACCTCTGTTGCCATGTCGTCCACCGCCATCAAGCAGGAGCCCTGCGACCCCTTCACCTCGGTAGTCACCCCGAGCAATGGCGCTGGCTTCGTGTGGGTGGGAGTGGCCGGTGACGGGAAGTGGCCCCCGGCGGGTTGCGGCGGGTCCAGCCTATCACCGGACTCGGCCATCCAGAAGCTGAAAGCGGCAGCCAACGCGGTTTTACAGGACAAGAACGCCACCGTAGTGGCCTCGTCTACTTCCTCTTCATCATCCTCCTGCTCTACCGTACCCACCCTGGGAGGAGGGAGCCGGGGAGGAACAGACGACTCGGTACGCTTCGATGCCTTCACCTCCCCCTTCAGCCCTCAGTCGGCCAGCTCCACGCTAGCCGCCCTGTCCAAGAAGGTGAGCGAGCGCTCCCAGACCACCTCCACCTCCTCATCAGACCACCAACACCAACCCTCCACCGGCTCCTCCTTCCTCTCCCTGGTCTCTATGACTTCCTCGGCTGCGCTCCTCAAGGAGGTGGCAGCCCGGGCGGCAGGGAACCTCCTTGCTGATAAGATGGAGGCCCCAGCAGGAGGAGGGGCCATCCAGGAGGACATCAAGCCCCTGCTGGACAGGAACCAGAAGGCAGGGACCCCCACAGGGCCCTTGAGCACCATGGACCTGCTGCTGCCCTCCACCCCTAAGGGAAGGGCCAAACCCAGCAGCCAAGCAGGTAGGCTAATCCACCCTGACCCTACACAATTTCTTCCAGAGGTGGAATTTGTTGTCTATAAGCCTTGTGGTGAGTTTTTGGATTTTCAGTAGTAAGCTACATTCTGTTTTGTTTTGCAGTTTGGTAAATGTAATAGTGAGTTTATCAAGATATTATGTCAGCTACATTTTGTCGTCGTGACAAGGTTCGGAACATTGGAACGTTGTTAAGAACACTGGACCATTTGTATAAACCTTGTGGCAAACAAAGTGCCGCTATCCATCAATCCCAGAAGGTGTTGTTTCTCTAGCAAGGTTTTCTACAACAATGAACCGTTGTGGAAGACCTTCCCAGGTTGAACACAACAACAACAGCAGATTTTTTTTTATGCATTTCAATCAGTTATTTCACCTTGCATTTTTCAAGGTTGTTTGTCGGTACTAGTTCATTTCCCCTTTCACATCCTGAACTGTCCTCAGATATTAAATCCTCTTCAGCTTTTCAACTTGTTTGGAAACTGTCGTTGACAGATATTCTCCAAGCTTTTGCTTATTATATGGAATTAAAGCTGGTCTCTAAGCAAATGTTCTAACACGTTGAATCCCTTTAATCACTTTAAGGACATACACATTTGATTTACTGTATTACTGATTCGCGTCAAAGTGGTAGGGATTCGGTTCAATCGCGGTGAATCGAATCATGCGAATCAAAATAATAATTTGTGAACAGGGGACAGTAAAATAAAAAATGTAGAAACCTTCCTTTTGCCTATAAAACTTGTTTTGTAGATACTTGAATAAGTTGATTTCAGAAGCTAGACAGTAGTCAGCTTGCAGTGAACTCTTCTAAACTGAGATAAATGACTAAGCTAGAATAGGAACATTTCCTGAAGAAAATGTGTGTGCTTGTTTCAGCTGTCCAAAAATGTATTTTTTATAGTAGTGGAAGGTGTTAAATGAAGATTTCAAGCTGAATAGAAGTTGAAGTAGTTCAATATAGTAAGAATAGGTCTGATTTAATTTAGTAGAATATATATTTCAACTACCACATCAATCATGAACAATAGCAGAACTATGCCTTCACTGCTTTCAATGGGGCTATTTAACACGGGAATGTAGTTAAGTGATGATGCCTGAAAAGCATTTGTAGGATATATTGGCACGGGTTTGTCTCGGGCCGGCAAACCGTGTCAATATATCCTCCAAACACCGGCTTCGAGGGCATTATCACTTTTATACAACGGGTTACCGGTTACCAACATGTTCAAATAATGATTGACATATTTTCATTAAAAACATTATTTTGATGAATTTATTCATACTATTTCATCCTTCCACAAGATATAGTGCCGAAACAAGTCTAGAGTTGCTACCCAAACCAGCTGGTCGTTCGTTCTGTTGTCAGAGACGCGACCCAGTCGTTCAGTCTTTTTGTTCTGTATCTATGCACGCGACCCAGTCGTTCGTTGTAAATGTTCTATTGCCATACTGGCTGGCAACATTCTTATCCCTTGCTTGCTAGCTAGCCAACAACGGCTAACTTTACAGTTACAAGACTAGCATGCTAGCTACACTTAGTTTCGTTTGACCCTTTTTCAATGGACTTTTCTTTGTATACGTCCATAAAAATGATGCCAGCTGATGAATGATTTAGACTGGCTGAGAAACGTTGCCTGCCTCTCTCTCGTTCCGACTCCCAACCCCTACACGTTCATTACTATGGGACAGTTGGAAATCGAATTTGAATATTGAAACAATGTTGCAAGTGTCGGAGAGACAGTAAGGGTTATAAAAATCTCTGCTGTTGAAAACTAGATGTGAAATAATAATGCTTTTTGTAGTGGAGATCAAGTTTATAACTTCCCTGCCAGGGCTGATGAGACAGTGGATTGCGCATTTTAACGTCATAGATTTAGCTGGTAGTAACTTGTGTAATAACCAATCAGCATTCAAGATCTGACCCACCCGTTGTATAATTTGTAGGGTACCCTGACTGGGACTCAAACCCTGGTCCCTGTGACTCTCAGTATAAAACGGCTAAAATCTCTTGGTGAGGTTTCTAGTTTTGTATTTATTTTATTCATGTATTTGAAGAGAGAATCCCCCTCCCCGTCTGGCCTGAGTCTGGGAAAAGGTCTGTGGGCCTGGCAGGATGTCCAACCCAAACCAATTGCGCTTGGCTCTGCGGTGTGTACAGTAGAAACCGAGTGTCCATATCCGTGTCTGTTCTGCAGATTCTTCTGGCTCCATCAACCTCCCTTTACCAGTCACCTCTGTACAGACTGGTGGAGGTTGGAGCCAGAGGAGTCTGCAGTCAGGGCCTTCTCCTCTGTCCTCAGATCAGCATTCAGCAGACTCCCAGCCAAACACAATCCCATCAGTTTACACGGGGCAGGTCCAGAACAGACTATGGGAGGCACACAGTACTACACAGAGCCATGACTACATGGAACTCTATTCCACATCAGGTAACTGACAAGCTGTAGGTTCAGATTAAAAAAATCGATACAATGAAACCTTATAGAACAGCAGGGACTAAGAAGAGACAAACACACACAGACACATGCATTTACATGCTAACTCACGCACTCTGCACACATGTATACATGGATTTTGTGTTGTAGATATGTGGTAGTAGAGTAGTGGCCTGAGGACACACCTAATGGGTTGTGAAATGTAATGTCATGTAATATTTATAATTGTATTTAACTGCCTTAATGTTGCCGGACCCCAAGAAGAGTAGCTAACCCCCCCCCCCCCCCCCCCCCACACACACACACACACACACACACACACACACACAACTCCTCTCCTCTCTCAAAATGAGCAGCCTTTAGGGAGAACAGTGGAGTGTGTTCCAGGGTAGATGGATGGGAACTTTTGAAGGATTGTGTCGTAACCCTTAAACAAAATCTAAAATGGCTGGATCAAATTGACTTGAGACGGATGAGAGGGAGAGAGGCAGTCAATGCAATATTCTGTGATCTGCATGTTAAAAAGGGTTGTCGGCGGTAACCTGCAGCCGTCAAGGTCGCGGTGGAATGCTATACAAATGCAGTTACTTGTCTGCTGGCCAGACAGAAAAAACATGCCCTTGGTTATTGATTGGTTTGTTTTATTGCAGTTGGCTGGTCTGGTATGAAATTGTTACACATTTAGCCTATATTTAGTGTTACATAAATCTGTGTAATTCTACATAGTTTAGACATTTCTTGATAATTGATCTTGATTGCCCTGGAGAGAGAGAGAGAGAATCTGCTATCTGACGTACTGACCAGTTAAACGCTGTTCCATCTTTTTTCTTTCTCCTCCACCTCTTCCCCTACATCCTCCAATGAGCAAGGAGTCCACGTTTATCTTCTCTCCTCTCTCTCCTCCTCCCCCTCTCTCTTCTCCCCCTCTCTTCTCTCCCTCGTTCCAGACGTTTGGGCCGCAGATGGCGGTTTATTGTTGCAAATAGGCAGTCTCGAGGTTTTACACCCGGGGTCAATGAATGGCTGAGCGCGGGTAATTTCACCAAACACTGATTACCAGATGTTTTCCAAGGAACAGGAGGAGAATACTTATGAAGCCATCGATGACAGGCCCGTGGTGAATTTGTAATGCAATCATGCCGGGTCCTAATAAGCCCAATTAAACGGCGTAATAGAGGCCGGAAATGAAGCCAACAACAATAATCGAGATAATAAAACCTTGAGTTTGACTTATTTTGTTCAGACGCACAGCAGGCTTTGTTGAGCGTTCTCAGCTTGAGGTGTCTAGAGGTTGCGTCTCACCTAGTAGAGGTGTGGGAATAGTGACAAAGTCAGTAACCTTAGAGAGGCTCCATAGTCCGTAACTCCTCTCTGGTAAGGAAGAAATGGACCAGTGATTGGGGGGGGATCGATAGTTGCATATCGCAATATTATTTTTGGACGATATTGTATGGATTTGTTTAAAAACAATCCAGGTAGTGTTAGCTAGCGCTAGTCGGCTGTACCTGCGCCATAACTAACGTATTTCTGATCCTATAGCTTGTTCTCCATCTTCTTTTTAAATAGGGAGCCAAGATGTTTTCAGCACTTTTATTACCATGACTGATCAAGACTCGTGTTCTCATGGCTCTCTCTCTCTTGTCTCTCTGCAGCAGACATATGGTGAGCAATAGGTTTGGAACATCAAATCGCAATAAAACTGCAGTATATGGAATCGCAATTCATATAGAATGGTGAGAATCGTAATGCATATCGTATCGGCACCTTTGTATCGTGATAATATCGTGTGGTGAAGTCCCAAGCAATTCCCAGCTCGAGAAATGGACCTGTTCCAATACTTCAGAAATGTATCCTTCACCCTCCTAGCTTCCTTCTTTTCTTCCTTGAAGTAATCACAGATCTGACATGGGCTGGATTGGGGAAAGCTATAAAGTGGAAACCTTACTTACACCTTACCAGTCACTTATAGATCAGATAGGTGCACTGACATCAAGCAAGGAATGATGCATTGCTTAAGTATTTGTTCAGGGGACTGTATGCACTAAATGACTTGTATTTTTACTGAGCTGCCATTCTCAGCCAGGTATCCCTTGGTAAATAATTATTCTGACCTCACTGGAACTCCCTGGTTAAATAAAGGTGAAATAAATAAATGTCTCATCCCCTCTTTTTCCTCTCCTCTCCCAGGTTCCCCGGGGGAGGACGGAGGGAAGCCGTTCCAGTGTCCGGTGTGTGGCCTGGTCATCAAGAGGAAGAGCTACTGGAAGAGACACATGGTGATCCACACCGGCCTGAAGAGTCACCAGTGTCCCCTGTGCCCCTTCCGCTGCGCCCGCAAAGACAATCTCAAGTCCCACATGAAGGTGAGATGATGGGAGCCTGTGATGCCTCCTTTGACCTGTGACCTCATCGTGTTAGCCATCCCCTGAGGTCGTAATTGTGGAAGTGGTGCTAATGCTACTAATTGCTCAAAGGAAGGGAGGTGCACGCTCTAGTCAAAGTCACCTCTAGTGTATCGGGATAACGTGCCTCAAATTACACTGTAGTTAGTAGACCAAAGCTAGAGGGGGTTTTAACAAGAGCGAGAAGCTCCAGGTGTTGAGGGAATCCTTACTGTTTTACGCTCTTATTTAATCTCTTTTACTCATTTTATTTCAATTATTTATTTGCATAGGGACAGATTCAATTAGCCTGAAACATTGACACACGTTGAATGGACAACACGGTGATGCATTACTCCATTGTAGCGTAGGAACATTTTCAGTGTCTTGTCCTCAAATGAGCATCATTGCTTTGACTGTTGTTGCCGTGACAATGCGGAGGTACACCCACCACTCATCCTATCCCTGTATCCCAGGTCCACCAGCATCAGGACCGGGGCGAGACGTTCCAGTGCGAACTTTGCCCTTTCACCTCCTCGCGCCACTTCAGCCTCAAGCTCCACATGCGCTGCCACCAGCACTTCCCCCGCTCTGGGTCCGCCTCCGACGGGGTCAAGGTCAAGGAAGAGGCCACCACGGACACGGAGGGCGAGGGGTCACTCCTGGGCGATTTCAACCCCGGGGAATCCCCCCTCCAGTCGGACGCAGGGAACCAGAGCTCCCCTGGAGTCTCCAACCACCACATCTATATAAAAGAAGAGCCCCAGGAGAGGGAGCTGTCGGTGCTATCGCCCTTCACCCTTTGCAGGGACAGGGAGCGGGAGCGGCCTGGTAGCAGTGGCAACTCCCTGGACCTCTCTATGGGGGGAGTCGGCTTGGGGGTGGGGGTGCGGTCCAGTCCTGGTGGAGGTCCAACGGCAGCGTCCCTCTTCAGCCCGGACATCACCACCAAGACAGCCACCGACCTGCTCATGAAGCTCTCAGGTAACCATGACAGCAACTCCCGTCAATAACAACACTCACTAACGGCCAGGTGTTAGACTGGTGGGCAACATTTGATGGCCATTTCAGATGGCCATCATTTTGACTGTCTTAGCATATTTCTTGGGGTTTCGTCATGAATGTCAATGAACGTCAACTCACCAATCCAATAACCCCAACACTCCGCTTTGTCTCTCCAATAACCTCATCAACAACACACACGCTATCGTTAGCCAGAATAACGCTAGGTATTATATCAGGTTTGTTGAGATGCATTCCACCGTGTTGTGACGATGGCAAAGGATCAGTTACTTTGAGACAATGGCTGAAGATTGATGGGGGAAGGTGTGCCCGGGGTTGGGTGCCAAGGTCGGGGTTGAGGCTGCCACTCTAACTCCTAATGCCAGCTAATTAGATTGAGATCTCCTGAACGAGGGATGCTGAAGGAGGTGAGGGACAAGGGATGGGGGAGGAGGGGGGTAGAAAACCCTCGGAACATTAGATTAATTAAAAATGTATGCATAATTCATAAATTAAGAAGAATTCATAATTTGAAATGATTAGAGCCCTTAACTTCTGCTCCGTGACCCTGGCTAGGATGCGCTGTGCGATGTGCGCCGCGGAGGGACTGGACAGGCTTAGTTAACCCCTCCCCCTCCAGTTCGGCTCCGCGCCGGTGCCCCCCTGGTGCCAGTCTCACTTCACTCCCAGACTTCGCAATCAAGCCAGGAAAGTCCCAGAGGAGATGGAGCCAAGATGGCTTCTTCTCTCACAATGTCAGCCCAGTGTAGAGTGTCGGACGGGCGGCGGACATCTAAGTTCAAGGGCGGCGTCATTCATGCAGTACCGGAGGGAATTTGAAATATGGGAGGACAACCCTTTTGTTTTTAAAGAGCGGATAGTAGTGGACTTGAGTGATGTTAGAGATAACGATGTTTTAATAGAATACTGGTCCTTTTGATTACCGAGGGCTTTCATGATCATCTCTGAGCGCGGTTGGTAAAAAAGAGAAGGGGGGTTTTGGCCCAAAGCTTTACTCAGATCTTTTGCACTCTTTGCTGGGCCGTACAGCAGACTGGGAGGGTAGAGAGGAGGAGAAAGGGAGGGAGGGGGGGGGGGGGGTAAAGCTTCTTCTCAGGGGAACCTCGGGACTCTTTCTTTTGACCTCCCTGCCAAGAGCGATTGAGTGTGTACATGCAGCAGCTCATCTCCTGATTTACCACTGCTGTCACAGTGCCTGTCTCAATCCCACAAGAGCTGTAAAAGAGAGAGAGAGGGGTGGAGGATGGAGAGAGGGGTAGAGAATGGAGAGAGAGGCTATGAGAGGTGTTGGAGGATGGAGAGAAGGGCTGTAAGAGAGAGAGAGGTGTAGGATGGAGAGAAGGGCTTTGAGAGAGGGAGCGCGGTGGAGGATGGAGAGAAGGGCTGTGAGGGAGATGGGTGTTGGATGGAGAGAAGGGCTGTAAGAGAGAGGGGGGTGGAGAATGGAGAGAATGGCTGTAAGAGAGAGGGGTGTTGAATTGAGAGAAGGGCTGTAAGGGGGAGAGAAGGGCTGTAAGAGATGGAGAGGGGGTGGAGGATGGAGAGAAGGGGGTGGAGAATGGAGAGAATGGCTGTAAGAGAGGGGGGTGTTGGATTGAGAGAAGGGCTGTAAGAGAGAGGTATAGGATTGAGAGAAGGGCTGTAAGAGAGGGAGAGCGGTGGAGGATGGAGAGAAGGGCTGTGAGGGAGAGGGGTGTTGGATGGAGAGAAGGGCTGTAAGAGAGAGGTATAGGATGGAGAGAAGGGCTGTAAGAGAGGGAGAGGGGTGTTGGGTGGAGAGAAGGGCTGTGAGGGAGAGGGGTGTTGGATGGAGAGAAGGGCTGTGAGGGAGAGGGGTGTTGGATGGAGAGAAGGGCTGTAAGACAGAGGAAGAGGGGTGGAGGATGGAGAGAAGGGCTGTGAGAGAGGGAGAGCGGTGGAGGATGGAGAGAAGGGCTGTGAGGGAGAGGGGTGTTGGATGGAGAGAAGGGCTGTAAGAGAGAGAGGGGGGTGGAGAATGGAGAGAGTGGGTGTTGGATTGAGAGAAGGGCTGTAAGAGAGAGGTATAGGATGGAGAGAAGGGCTGTAAGAGAGAGGTGGAGGATGGAGAGAAGGGCTGTAAGAGAGGGAGAGCGGTGGAGGATGGAGAGAAGGGCTGTGAGGGAGAGGGGTGTTGGATGGAGAGAAGGGCTGTAAGAGAGAGGTATAGGATGGAGAGAAGGGCTGTAAGAGAGGGAGAGGGGTGTTGGATGGAGAGAAGGGCTGTAAGAGAGGGAGAGGGGTGTTGGATGGAGAGAAGGGCTGTGAGGGAGAGGGGTGTTGGATGGAGAGAAGGGCTGTAAGACAGAGAGGGAGAGGGGTGGAGGATGGAGAGAAGGGCTGTGAGGGAGAGGGGTGGAGGATGGAGAGAAGGGCTGTAAGACAGAGGGAGAGGGTGGAGGATGGAGAGAAGGGCTGTAAGACAGAGAGGGAGAGGGGTGGAGGATGGAGAGAAGGGCTGTAAGACAGAGAGGGAGAGGGGTGGAGGATGGAGAGAAGGGCTGTAAGACAGAGAGGGAGAGGGGTGGAGGATGGAGAGAAGGGCTGTAAGACAGAGAGGGTGAGGGGTGGAGGATGGAGAGAAGGGCTGTAAGACAGAGAGGGTGAGGGGTGGAGGATGGAGAGAAGGGCTGTAAGACAGAGAGGGTGAGGGGTGGAGGATGGAGAGAAGGGCTGTAAGACAGAGGGGGAGGGGTGGAGGATGGAGAGAAGAAAGGGGGGGGGGTAAAAAGACAGGGAGGGAGAGATCATAGCCTTGCTATTGAGAAAGGCCCCCGTAGGCAGACCTGGCTCTCAGGAGAAGACAGGCTGTGTGCACTCTGCCCACAAACTGAGGTGGAAACTGAGCTGCACTTCCTAACTTCCTGCCAACCTTCTGCCAAATGACCATATTAGAGACACATATTTCCCTCCGATTACACAGATCCACGAAGAATTTGAAAACAAATCAAATTTGGATAAACTCTCATATCTATTGTGTGGAATACCACAGTGTGCCATCACAGCAACAAGATCTGTGACCTGTTGCCACAAGAAAAGGGCAACCAGTAAATACAACCCATATTTATGTTTATTTACATTCCCTTTAGTACTTCTACTATTTCCACATCGTTACAACACTGTATATAGACATAATATGACATTTGAATGGTTTGCTGTTCATTTTTGTTTATTTCACTTTTGTATATTATCTACTTCACTTTCTTTGGCAATGTTACATATGTTTCTCATGCCAATAAAGCCCCTTGAATTGAATTGAACTGATAAAAAAATATCTAAATAAAGTGACAGACGGCAAAGGAGAGAGGAAAAAAGAGCGAGTAGGAGCTGACTCCCCAGGCATCTCTTTTTTAGGCTGCCCTGTTCTGACCAATCCCCTTTGATTTCTCCCCCGCACGGCAACTCTGACACAACCTACAGCCTACCCAGTGTGACCCTCCACATTCTGATTTGAGAGGGGAAAGATGAAAGTCTGCGGAGGTACTTTGAAATGCGTGGATGGGGCCCGGTTAGGACGCTACTCGCAGGACCCCTCAGATGGGTAATAATGGCGCTGCGACCCCGTTTGGAGGTGGCCATCGAGCGTGACCCCGGGCCGGGTGTGAATAATTGGCATGCCGCTGAAGCGGGGGCTTGTGGGAGGAAGTGTCGTTGGTGTTGAGGGTGTCTTATTTATCTCAGAGGAGAGAGCGAGAGAGTGAAAGAGAGAGAAAAAGAGCGAAGGCGTTGGATGCAGTGTTTGATGCAGTTGGAGTATCTTAGTGATGTAGTGTGTGTTTGTCTGTGTGCGAGTGTGCTTGTGAGTTGACACGTTTTATACCCAATCAATATGTCTACATAATATACTGTAAGTTATCCAGTCACCTATTCTCTCATTCAAATATTGTTTAAGATTCATCTGACAACACCTGTCGGGGTGGGCAGACACATGTTACAACCTCTTCTCAATAATGTATTTTCCTCTCGACCACGACACGTGAACAGAGTCAGCCAGCCAGTCAGTCAACACTTCTCATATGTGACCTCTGGTCCATCCTCTCTGCTGTCAGCCCTCAGTATCTACACTACTCTGTGACGCTCAGTACACACGCGGTCAGCTATTGTTGCTGCCCTCCACTCCACCTGCCTGCCCATTGTTTGTGTGTGTGAGTGTGTGTGCAGACACTATCCCAGCAGCCACCTCATTCTCCTCTCCTCCTGGAGAAAACAGGAGCCAGTTGTTAGAGGGGGAGCAGGCCAGCGTGACAGAGGTGGAAAGCTAATGAAGTTATTTGACGGCAGGCCCGGCCGCGGAGCGAGAGGTGAGGCGCATTGGACAAGTGTCTGGCAGAGAGACGGATGAGGCGAGAGGAAGGAAGTGTGGCTGGAGAGGAGAGCGACAATAGTAAAGAGAGGGGCAAGGGGGAGAGGGAGAGGTGGAGGCGAGGGGGAGAGGTGGAGGCGAGGGGGAGAGGTGGAGGCGAGGGGGAGAGGTGGAGGCGAGGGGGAGAGGTGGGGGAGAGGTGGAGGCAAGGGGGAGAGGGAGAGGCAAGGGGGAGAGGGAGAGGTGGATGGAGAGGAAAGGGAGAGCTAAAAATAAACAGCAGGAGTAGAAAAAGGGACAAAAGAACAAGAAAGCCAGAGTCTGAGGTGGAGCGTGAAAAAGAGAGAAAAAAAGAGAGAGGGAGAGCAGTGTCCGGCTGGCTGGCTGGTGGCATGTCAACAGGGCGTGATAACAGAGACAGGCTGATAGCACCATCACCCCTGGGTCACAGACAGACAGAAACAGGATGAACCCTAGTGTACTACTACTACACACGACGGGGAAGCTGCCACTGAACCGCTACATTGAAGGCAGGCAGAGATGGATAGTCACCTCTCAGCCAGAGACAGTAAAACTGCTACTCACGACACGGGGCTGCCACAAACCTGCTACACTGGCGGCAGAGATGGGATACATATTCATTCACTCAGGCCAGGAAGGAACCTTTACTACACACAGGAGGCTGCCACTGACGAAGGTGCCCCCGCCTGCTACACTGGCAGCAGAGATGGGTTACATCTCCATTCACTCAGACCAGGCCAGGCAGAAAGCTACTCATCACATCACCCAGTCACCCAGAGATGGCTGTTGGTGTTTAGGTCAGAGTTGAGGAAATAACCGACAGCATTCGGGGGGAAGTTGACGTGCTACAGAGTGCTAAAGCGTGTGCAGAGGGAAAGTACTGTAATTCGACTTCTGTCATTTTCTTTGGGTGAAATAAACCTAGGCACAGCACATCACCATGAATAACAGCTTAAACTATGGTGATTGGTGGTGGTAGCAGGAGCAGCAGCAGTAGTAGTAGTAGCAGCGGTAGTAGTAGTAGCAGCAACAGTAGTAGTAGTAGCAGCAACAGTAGTAGTAGTAGCAGCAACAGTAGTAGTAGTAGCAGCAACAGTAGTAGTAGTAGTAGTAGCAGCAACAGTAGTAGTAGTAGCAGCAACAGTAGTAGTAGTAGTAGTAGCAGCAACAGTAGTAGTAGTAGTAGTAGCAGCAACAGTAGTAGTAGTAGTAGTAGCAGCAACAGTAGTAGTAGTAGTAGTAGCAGCAACAGTAGTAGTAGTAGTAGTAGCAGCAACAGTAGTAGTAGCAGTAGCAGCAACAGTAGTAGTAGTAGCAGCAGCAGCAGCAGTAGTAGGAGTAGTAGTAGTAGTAGTAGCAGCAGTAGTAGTAGCAGTAGTAGTAGCAGCAGCAGTCGTAGTAGCAGTAGTAGTAGCAGTAGTAGTCGTAGTAGCAGTAGTAGTAGCAGTAGTAGTAGCAGCAGCAGCAGTCGTAGCAGCAGTCGTAGTAGTAGCAGCAGCAGTAGTAGTAGTAGCAGCAGTAGTAGTAGTAGCAGTAGTAGTAGTAGCAGCAGTAGTAGTAGTAGTAGTAGTAGTAGCAGCAGCAGTCGTAGTAGTAGTAGCAGCAGTAGTCGTAGCAGCAGTCGTAGTAGTAGTAGTAGCAGCAGCAGTAGTAGCAGCAGTCGTAGTAGCAGCAGCAGTCGTAGTAGTAGTAGCAGCAGTAGTCGTAGTAGTAGTAGCAGCAGTAGTCGTAGTAGCAGTAGTAGTAGTAGCAGCAGTAGTAGTAGTAGCAGCAGCAGTAGTCGTAGTGGCGGCAGTTGTCGTAGTAGTGGCGGCAGTTGTCGTAGTGGCAGCAGTAGTCGTAGTAGTGGCGGCAGTTGTCGTAGTGGCAGCAGTAGTAGTCATTGTAGTAGCAGTAGTAGTGGCAGCAGTAGTCGTAGTGGCAGCAGTAGTAGTCATTGTAGTAGCAGTAGTCGTAGTAGTGGTAGTAGTCATAGTAGTGGCAGCAGTAGTCGTAGTAGTGGCAGCAGTAGTAGTCATTGTAGTAGCAGTAGTAGTGGCAGCAGTAGTCGTAGTGGCAGCAGTAGTAGTCATTGTAGTAGCAGTAGTCATAGTAGTGGCAGCAGCAGTCGTAGTAGTGGCAGCAGTAGTCGTAGTAGTGGCAGCAGCAGTAGTCGTAGTAGTGGCAGCAGTAGTAGTCATAGTAGTGGCAGCAGTAGTAGTGGCAGCAGTAGTAGTCGTAGTAGTGACAGCAGTAGTCGTAGTAGTGACAGCAGTAGTCGTAGTAGTGGCAGCAGTAGTCGTAGTAGTGGCAGCAGTAGTAGTCGTAGTAGTGGCAGTAGTAGTGGCAGCAGCAGTATTCGATGTAGTGGCAGCAGTAGTAGTCGTAGTAGTGGCAGCAGTAGTCGTAGTAGTGGCAGCAGTAGTCGTAGTAGTG